>NC_069507.1:237268452-237450952 GCF_027579735.1 Bombina bombina
CTGTGCTTCGAAAGATTAATATGACAGCCATAGAATGGTATTACATTCAATCACCTTAGAACATATTGCATAATCTTTGCGATATTGTGAAATGTTATAGGTGCTACATCTGCCCTCTGTAATTTATAATTCATATTCTGCAAGGATTTCCCAAGACATCACTTATATATTTAAAACTAATAAGTTAATTCAACTACTATTTCTGCAGTTGTGGGTCAACATACTCATTTTTCATAGGGAAACTTAACCTGACAGTAAGTGTTGTAGCTACAGGTGATATTTCCCTTAGCGCGCTCTCCATGTTCTCCAGAGCATATTAAGGTAAATACTGTAGCTACAGGTGAACTTTTCACCTGTAGCTTTGAAACATTTACATTCATTTTAACAAAATCTATGTAAATGTTTAATGAAAATTCAGTATTCATTTCAAAATGAATACGAATAGTGCAGCCACCAAATATTCAGAGAAACAAATATACCTCAATATCTGGAACGTTTAATTTTATCTGAAACTAATATAGAGATATATACAGATAATATATATATATATATATATATATATATATATATATATATATATATATATATATGTATCTATACCTATATATACAGTATATGTGTGTATATACAGTTTCTCACAAAAGTGAGTACACCCTCACATTTTTGTAAATATTTTATTATACCTTTTCATGTGACAACACTGAAGAAATGACACTTTGCTACAATGTAGAGTAGTGAGTGTACAGCTTGTACACAAAATGGCAAAATGACAAAATGAGAAGTGATATACAACAATTGGAGGATTGGACAAACGACTGGGATCTAAAGTTTAACACAGCAAAGTGTAAAATAATGCATTTAGGGAAGAAAAATCCAAATGTTAATTACAGACTCAATGACACTTTACTGACTGTTACAGATGAGGAACAGGACTTGGGAATTATTATTTCAGATGATTTAAAACTTAGTGAACAATGTAGTAATGCAGAGAGTAAGGCTAGCAGAATGCTTGGATGTATTGGTAGAGGTATTTGCAGCAGAAATAGTAAGGTTCTTATGCCACTTTATAGATCATTAGTTAGGCCTCATCTTGAGTATTGTGTGCAGTTCTGGAGACCATATCTTTAGAAGGATATTAACAAACTTGAATCTGTGCAAAGGAGGGCTACCAAAATGGTACATGGTCTAAAAAATAAAACTTACCAGGAGAGGCTCAGTGACCTAAATATGTATAGCTTAGAGGAGAGAAGGGAAAGAGGTGATATGATAGCAACTTTCAAGTACATTAAAGGGTTTAGTAAAACTGAGGCTATTTTACATAAAATGGAAAATTCAAAAACAAGGGGTCATGAGCTCAAGCTAAAGGGTAGTAGATTAAGGAGTAATTTGAGGAAGCACTTCTTTACAGAAAGAGTGATTGATTTATGGAATAAACTTCCTCAAGAGGTAGTAGCAACAAACACTGTGGGGGACTTTAAAAATGCATGGGACAAGCATAACGCTATCCTACGAACTAGATAAGTTTATACTGTTAGGTAAGGTCGGGCAGACTTGCAGGGCCTATGGCTCTTATCTGCCGTCAATATCTATGTTTCTATGTTTGTATAACAGTGTAAATTTGCTATCCCTTTAACATAACTAAACACACAGCAATTAATGTCTTAACAGTTGGCAACAAAAGTGAGTACACCCCTAAGTGGAAATGCCCAAATTGGGCCCAATTAGCCATTTTCTCTCCCCGGTGTCATGTGACTCTTTAGTGTTACAAGTTCTCAGGTGTGAATGGGGAGCAGGTGTGTTAAATTTGGTGTTATCGCTCTCACACTCTCTCATACTGGTCACTGGAAGTTCAACATGGCACCTCATTGCAAAGAACTCTCTGAGGATCTGAAAAAAAGAATTGTTGCTCTACATAAAGATGGTATACAAAACAAAGCGGGAATAGAATATATTCCTATTAGAAACTCCAAAACATCAAATTAGAATATATAGTTCAATGTAATTGACTGTATATTCATAAGGTATAAAAACCTTTACCACTAAAAATTTTATGGGGGGTGCTCATTATCTGTATATATAAGCTAAACAAGGACAAGAGAAAAAGGATAAACCAGAGCACCCTTCATAATCATATCAAATAAATAGTGTGATCACAGTGAGGTTATACACAGAAGGAAAATAAAACTTAACATTTATTAAAAAATGAATTAAAAAATAGTGAGTTACTACCAGTGTAGTGTATTAAAAACTGTACTCAAATACAGCAGAGCTAGCAAGCCCAGGAAAAATATCCTTGTAGAAGGAATGCACTAAGTAAGACACCAATATACTCAATTAATAGAGAGGAAGAAGTCTGCTATATTAACAGCCAAAAATGCTCACGGATTGCACTGGAACTATCTGAAAAAAGAGGAAGAGCTCATTTTTCAGATAGTTCCAGTGCAATCCGTGAGCATTTTTGGGTGTTAATATAGCAGACTTCTTCCTCTCTATTAATTGAGTATATTGGTGTCTTACTTAGTGCATTCCTTCTACAAGGATATTTTTCCTGGGCTTGCTAGCTTTGCTGTATTTGAGTACAGTTTTTAATACACTACACTGGTAGTAACTCACTACTTTTTAATTCATTATTTAATAAATGTTAAGTTTTATTTTCCTTCTGTGTATAACCTAACTGTGATCACACTATTTATTTGATATGATTATTAAGAGTGCTCTGGTCTTACGCGGAGAGATTAAAGCCTTTACATGCTACTGGACAAAAAACTGTAGCATAGTGTCCAGGCAGTTAGCTAATCGCGTTAAGAACACATACCGAGCCTATATTCATAGACATACTAGAGAACATTGGGAAGCCTACACTACAGCTAAGGCACTGAGAGACACGCACATGAAGCAGACTAGTGCCCAGGAAGAACTTAGGCTGAAAGCAAGATATGGGGGCTTTATAGGCAGATCGGCTAAGTTCCTAGCCAGGCTGGTTAAATCTTCGCCCAGACACGCAATAGCTTCTATTAAGCAAGGAACTAGGAGATACACAAATCACGCTGATATAGAAAAAGTATTTTTTGAATTTTTTCAAGAACTATATAGGCAAGAGCCCATTAAACCGGATAGAAAAGAAGCATTCTGGGGTAAGATTAAAGTACCATGTTTATCCATGGAGGCCAGAGAGGCTATTAACGCGCCTATCACTGGAGAGGAAATAAAATGGGCAATTAAGAATGCGAAACCCAATAAAGCTGCTGGACCAGATGCTCTCCCTATTGAATATTACAGAATTCTACAAAACGAGTTGATGCCCATATTAACTAGATTATTTAATCTTTATTTCTCTGAAAATACGAAATGCTCTGCTTCTTTTACAGCGGCAAATATTTCATTGATTCTAAAAAAGGGCAAGGATCCCGAGCTGCCAAGCTCTTTCAGGCCTATCTCGGTTTTAAATACCGACTATAAACTGCTCGCAGCTATAGTAGCGGCACGACTGAAACCCCATATGGACAATTTAGTTCATGAGAATCAATCTGGTTTTATGCCTGGGCGCAATCCCGTAAGGAATATGAGGAAATTATTAATTTTGATTGAATTTTTTTGGAACAGGCATAAGGCTATGGAATTCCGTGAGAGCATAGACAAGGCCATTTTAACGGTTGATGCAGAGAAGGCCTTTGATAGGGTAAGCTGGGATCATCTATTTTCTACGCTAGATCAATTTGGTTTCTCGGGATCTTTTAACAACTATATACGCTTAATTTATAGCGTACCTTCTTCTGCGGTGATTATCAATAATATATCTACTCAATGTTTTGGCCTATTTAGAGGGACTAGACAGGGCTGTCCACTCTCCCCCTTTCTGTTCAACCTTAGTGTTGAACCATTGGCTATCAGATTACGGCAAGAAATGGATGGGATTTCCCTGGCGGGGGAGAAGCTGGTACTTTTACTCTATGCAGATGACCTCCTGGTTTTTCTGTCTAACCTTGAGGTTTCCCTGCCTACTTTTCAGAGTATTGTTCTAGAGTTTGGAGAAATTTCTGGATTTAAGATTAACATGTCTAAATCAGAATTATTGTGGCTATGCAAGAATCCCGCACTGGACATTATTCATCCTTTTCAAGAAGTCTCTCAGATTACATATCTTGGCTTACGATTATCCAGCAATTCGGAGGAGTGGTACAGGCTAAATCATAGGATCGTGATGGAGTCCTGTAAGAAAAAGCTGGAGGACTGGTCCATGCTTCCGATATCTCTATCTGCTAAGGTGACCCTAATTAAATCAGTCATCTTTCCAAAACTTCTTTATATTCTGCAAAATATTCCATGGTTTCTGCATAAGAAAGATATCACTATATACAATAAGGCCTGCTCCAAGTTTTTGTGGAACGGCAAGAGACCGCGGATCGCCTCCTATAGGCTAATGAATTCCAAGGTATCAGCCGGTTTGGCGCTTCCTAATGTCCAAACATACAATTTGGTTATTTTGGCTAGATTTGCATTGGACTGGTTAACGGGGAAAGAACAAATCTCCTCGTTTA
Source organism: Bombina bombina (assembly GCF_027579735.1). Taxonomy (NCBI): domain Eukaryota; kingdom Metazoa; phylum Chordata; class Amphibia; order Anura; family Bombinatoridae; genus Bombina; species Bombina bombina. Next base: position 237,272,991 of record NC_069507.1, read on the forward strand.
TCTGGGAATCTAAGATTGTGGCTCCCTTTCAGTTGAAGGCCCTGCTACACTGTCCTCTCACTTCAATTCCTTCTAATATATTTTATCTAGGTACTTTTAAGAATGTCATTGGGGCCTGGCAAAAATTGTGCTCTGAAGTGGGTAACTCGCCTTATGTCTCGCAATATCTGCCTATAGTTGGTAACCCTGAATTCGGTCCCGGTCTCTCTAATCAAATATTCAAGGATTGGGAGTCTAAGGGTCTCCAAACAGTGGGGCAAATACAAGATATAAGGGGTTACCCATTACTATTCCAAGAGATTGCTACTAGATTTGATCTAGGAGCGCGTGAGTTTTACGCCTATCTCCAAGTTAGACACTTTTTACAGGAGCTTTGCATGAAATATGGGAATAACTGGTCCATGGGTGAACTGCAGACTTTGATCTCCGCTTATGCGGCAGGTAGATACGCAGTTTCCCCCTTGTACCTATTTTTAAACCAGAAAGTGTCTAAGCTACAAGTAAGTGAGATGGTTGTTAGGTGGAGTAGTCAATTCCCGGATATAAACGAGCAGATTATTGTGGGAAGTTTTAAAATAATACAACAGAGCTGGGTCCCGACATCATGGAGGGAATCACAGATAAAAATTGGGTTGCAGAGATACCTTACTCCTGAGGTTCTATCTAAATGGTACAAAACAAGAGTAATCTGCTCTAGATGCTCTTCTACAGGGGCGGATATATTCCATTGTTTATGGAGCTGCCCCAAAGTAAGCCAATACTGGGGAAAAATCATATTTTGGATGACGGTGGTTCTGAAACTAGATCATAAAATAATTCCAATAGAGGTCTTCTTTCTGGTTAAATTTCAGGGCAGAATTAAGAACTATAGCTTGATAAATACTATTATATTAACAGCACGTAATCTAATTTTTAAATCATGGAAAGCATCTGTTGCACCTACAATGGCTCAATTCAAAATGGCCCTGCGTAGCCAATTTATAACAGAGCAGTTTAATGTACCATACCCACAAGAGAAATACCTAGAGGGTTTTTTTAAAAAATGGGAGATTTTTGTAAGATCTCTGCCCGTTTCACAGCAAAAAAAGCTGATTAAGCCATTTAGAAACTCCGAATTTGTGCAGATGCACATCTTGGCAGGTCATTTCCCTGGAGAATGGGCGGACGATAGCGACTGAGTTGGCGGAGGAGGGGGGGAGAGGGGTTGAGAGGAGAGATAAGGGCCTTTTTCCCTTTTTTTTTTTTTTTTTTTTGTGTTTGTCTTGTTCTGTTTCGTCTTGGTTTTGTTTGGTCTGTCTTGCTACCAGAGTGTTCCAGTTGTTCGGGGGGGGGGGGGCTGGGAGTAAAAGAATAAAACAACAAAGACGTAAGAACTAGTCCACGGATAGGAGTTATGGATTTACCCTATGCACTTTTTATATTCATGTATGTGCCCAACCTTAGGTTTTTGTAGGATGTGTATTGATATACGGGCATATTAATTACTTATTTACTCATTTATTCTTCCATATACAGTATTTGCACATATTGTCATTTATCCAATTATGCATGTACACCTTTCCCTTATTTATTGTGTCACTTGTCTGTTATATTGTGCAATTAATACCGATGTAAATTTCTTTGTCTTTGATATAAATAAACTTTAAAAAAAAAAAAGAAAAAAAAAAAAAAAAAAAAAAAAAAGAGTGCTCTGGTTTATCCTTTTTCTCTTGTTCTTGTTTAGTCTACATAAAGATGGCCTAGGCTATAAGAAGATGGCCAAGACCCTGAGCTGCAGCACAGTGGGCAAGACCATACAGCAGTTTCAAAGGACAGGTTCCACTCAGAACAGGCCTCGCCATGGTCGACCAAAGAAGTTGAGTGCACGTGCTCAGCGTAATATCAAGAAGTTGCCTTTGGGAAATAGACGTATGAGTGCTGCCAGCATTGCTGCAGAGGTTGAAGGGGTGGGGGGTCAGCCTGTCAATGCTCAGACCATACTTCGCACACTGCATCAAATTGGTCTGCATGGCTGTCGTCCCAGAGGCCTCGCCATGGTCGACCAAAGAAGTTGAGTGCACGTGCTCAGCGTAATATCAAGAAGTTGTCTTTGGGAAATAGACGTATGAGTGCTGCCAGCATTGCTGCAGAGGTTGAAGGGGTGTGGGGTCAGCCTGTCAATGCTCAGACCATACTTCGCACACTGCATCAAATTGGTCTGCATGGCTGTCGTCCCAGAAGCCTCTTCTAAATATGATGCACAAGAAAGCCCGCAAACAGTTTGCTGAAGACAAGCAGACTAAGGACATGGATTACTGGAACCATGTCCTGTGGTCCAATGAGACCAAGATAAACTTATTTGGTTCAGATGGTGTGAAGAGTGTGTGGCGGCAACCAGGTGATGAGTACAAAGACAAGTGTGTCTTGCCTACAGTCAAGCATGGTGGTGGGAGTGTCATGGTCTGGGCCTGCATGACTGCTGTCGGCACTGGGGAGCTACAGTTCATTGAGGGAACCATGAATGCCAACATGAACTGTAACATACTGAAGCAGAGCATGATCCCCTCCCTTAGAGGACTAGGCCACAGGGCAGTATTCCAACATGATAACGATCATAAACACACCTCCAAGATGACCACTGCCTTGCTAAAGAAGCTGAGGGTAAAGGTGATGGAGGAGTAGAAGAGGACTCCAGTGGCAACCTGTGAAGCTCTGGTGAACTCCATGCCCAAGAGGGTTAAGGCAGTGCTGGAGAATAATGGTGGCCACACAAAATATTGACACTTGGGGTGTACTTTTGCTGCCAATGGTTTAGACATTAATGGCTGTGTGTTGAGTTATTTTGAGGGGACAGCAAATTTACACTGTTATACAGGCTGTACACTCACTACTTTAAATTGTAGCAAAGTGTAATTTCTTCAGTGTTGTCACATGAAAAGATATAATAAAATATTTACAAAAATGTGAGGGGTGTACTCACTTTTGTGAGATTCTGTATATATATATATATATATATATATATATATATATATATATATATATATATATATATATATATATATATATATATATATATAGGTATAAATATATTTTGTATATATATATATATATATATATATATATATATATATATATATATATATATATATATATATATATATATAAATCCAAAGGCAGAAAAAGGCACTCACTGTTCATAATAAAATATAACTTTTAATATGCAAAGATTAAAACGACATAACGTTTCGGTGTTCACATAACACCTTTGTCAAATGTCAAAAAATAGTTATAGACAACTTAATGCCCAACCACTCACCTTATATATATATAAAAAACATGGAAGGGGACTGCACTCTCAGGGGCCGATTTCTCATGCCCCGTATGCACCTGTTTCCGCGCAAGCCTTCAGGGTCGCCGGAAACAAGAGTTAAGAAGCATCGGTCTTAAGACCCCTGCTCATTAACTCGTCCGCCACCTCTGAGGCTGTGGACAGCAATCCGCCCGATCGAATACGATCTGGTTGATTGACACCAGAATGTGTAGGGGCGGCATTGCACAAGCATTTCACTAGAAATTCTTGTGCAATGATAAATGCTAACAACGTATGCTGTCGGCATTTAATAATGTGCGGCTGACATGATCCGCTACAGCGGATCATGTCCGCACGCACATTGTTAAATCGGCTCCTCAGACTGGACTGGGTACACATCCCATGACCCTGCAACATGCTTATCCCTGGATGCTCAATAGCACTCTCAGGAAGCTGTGCTGTCTCCAGAGTCCCAGGCAGTTAACCCCTACAACACACAGCTTCCTGAGAGTGCTATTGAGCTTTTTACTTTCAACTCATAATACAAACACAACCTGACACGCGCAAAAAGCTACTTCTAGCGCAATTAACGCTCGAGCAGGAGCATTAAATAATGCTTCACTCGTAATTTAGCCTTTGGTTTACAAAATTAGAAGATTAATGATAACAATAACAATTTTGTGTTTTGTTTTGTAGAGGTTAAAGAAATAGTGTAGTCAAAATTAAACCTTCATGATTCAGATAGAGCAGCAATTTTAAGCAACTTTCTAATCTACTCCTATTAACACATTTTCTTCGTTCTCTTGGTATCTTTATTTGAATGTAAGCTTAAAAGCCGGGCCATTTTTGGTTTAGACCTGGGTAGCGCTTCCTGATTGGTGGCTACATTTATACACCAATCAAAAGGTGCTACCCAGGTACTGAACCAAAATGGGCCGGCTTTTAAGCTTACATTCTTGCTTATTAAAATAAAGATACCAAGAGAACAAATAAAAATTGATAATAGGAGGAAAATAGAAAGCTGCTTAAAATTGCCTGCTCTATCTGAATCATTAATCACAAGTAAACTAAACTAAATAAGGTAGAGGAGGCAGTGCGAACGCCTCCTCTACCTTATTTAGTTTAGTTTAATTGTTGACCTTAAGTGGCACAACAGACAGACCTTAGTTTGTATTATTGGGGCATCTCCTCTTCTGGGTAATACTGAGTAGATCCTGAGGGTTCTCCAGGTATTATTGATAGATTTATTTCCCTCGAGTAATTCCGGAGATTGCTGTTCCGGTAATTGCCCCTACCTACATAGGTCTCTTTGTAATGTATTATATAGATATATTTCTTATTTAATACAGGTTAACCCTGTATTTACTGTTAGAGGAGATAGTGATCATTCAGATATACTTTTTTAATATATATATTTTTTATCATTGAATGGCATGGTCCATACTTTTTAGTTAATTTTCTTGAATAAATGTTAAGCTTTAATACTCCATTACACGGTACATATTGGTTATACTATCCCCCATAAGTGTGCCATATTATGCTTTCTTTCTTTACCTATATTTACTATTAATGTTTATTCATTGGCACAAGGCACTGCCCACCTTTACATACATAGGTTTATTTAAGGGGGATTTGTGAGGATAGTTATCATTACCCCCACCTTCCCTAGGGGTTTCTAGGGGTCCCTTACAATAGATAGTGGCATGTCAAGTTTGTAGGTTAGTTAATTGTTGCTGGCTTCTAACTTGTGTACATTTGTGTACTTTGGATCTCAACCACATTTTTTTTTATTAAGTCATTATATTCTTTTGGCCATCATCTAGTACAAATAAACACAGTCCTTGATAATAGTTCCAGGAAAATTATAGATGAGCAACTGTTGTCTTAACATTTAAATTCATTCTTCAACCAAATACGTTTTTTAATCAAACAAGCCATATAATTCCGGGATAGGATCCTAGGCTTAGAGTGCCACATTATCCAGAGTTCTATAGATACAAACTTCCACTTGAAAAACTTGAAAAACAAATTTAGCAAATCATAAGCATTCAGTCTGTTATAAGTGACAGTAACAAGGGAAAGATGGATACATAATACAGTGATCATCTACACAGCACACCATATAGCTGTAATGGCCTTGTATGGTTCACTAAACAGTTGTTGTTTATTGTTTAAAAAGACAGATAAATCCATTTATTACCCATTCCCCAGTTTTGCATAACCAACAGATATTAATACACGTTTTACCACTGTGATTACCTTGTATCTAAGCCTCTGCAGACTGCCCCCTTATTTCAGTTCTTTTGACAGAGTTGTATTTTAGCCAATCAGTGCCCTCTTATAAGTAACTCCACGGGTGAGCACAATGCTATTTATATGGCACACATAAACTAACGCCCTCTAGCTGTGAAAAACTGTCAAATGCATTCAGATCAGAGGTGGCCTTCAAAGGCTTATAAATTAGCATATGAGCCTACATCGGTTTAGCTTTCAACTAAAAATATCAAGAGAAAAAAAGAAAATTTGATGATAAAAGTAAATTTGAAAGTTGTTTAAAATGACATTCCCTATCTGAATTAGGAAAGTTTAATTTTGACTAGACTGTCCCTTTAATGGCAGATGGGTTTTGTTTAAGAGAGTTATATATTTATTGAAGGGTATAAGGAAGTTGGTAAAATGGTTGCTTATTTGTCAGCATGTTTTACATCCTTAAGGACCAATTCAGCCTTTTATTTAAGCCGATAACCAAAGTACCATTAAATTAGTTAGTAATAGCTATTATTTATCTATATGCTGATTATGTCGGAAGCCTTTACACTCTGAGACCACATTACATATTGATTATTCTGTAAAATGTTTGATTATATGCAGTAAATAAAACTTTGCATTATAAACCGTAATTAATTTAGTCCTCTTTTCCTGTAATTTAATTCTAAAACTATGGGCTTTCCAATATCCATTAGAATTGGAAGTGTAGATTCCAGACTTAGCACAGTCATTAGTTGCACACTCTAGTGACCCATGTATTATTGTCTTTGATTTGCCTCAGTAGGGAAGGAAACCGACTTTACTTTATGAACACTAAAACGTACACTTTTTTACTATTAACCCCTTTAACTGACTTACCATTTACATATACCGTGTAACCCTTCAGTTCTCATTGCATAGAAATAGTTACACTTTAAGGACACCTCTATAAAACAGTACGTGCTAGAATATGCACACACAAAAAATGGAAAAACAGTTAAAAAGAAATAAAAGGAAAATTAGATACTTCATGGCCGATAAAGTCTATATGAAGACTGGGTGCCTTTCCGTTTGGATGTCATGTGTAGTTCTGTGAAGCCTTTGATGAAGTGCTTGGATTGGCTTCGGCCGATGACGTCATCTTTTGGGGACCACGTGAGTAATGAGCGTGCTATTATTGGATAGAGCCAGTCAGCGTGAAGGCGGTTGAATTGAAATGGCAAACATACCGCTGGTGGGAGTTTGGTCATTGAGCACTACCTGTTTGTTGTTGGCTACTATATGAATTCTGCATACTTTGCCAAACGTGCATAAAAAATGTTGAGCGTGTCTTTATAATGCTTCGGAACGCTCAAAGCAGCACCTTGAAACACCTTCCATTCTGTCTATCTACCTTAATTAAACAGACGTGAATATTTTACAGTTCCAGACATTAACATAACCCATTTTGCAAGTGCATTATCTTAGTATTGCTGTAGTAATTATTGTTATAGTTGCTGTTTTCATTTGATGTGCGAGATATTATGTTTTGGGAACATGATGACAGTACTATACATGTTAATGCCAGAAACATCCACTAATGAAGCACTGGGAAAGATTGCTCAATGAATTTCTAAAATGATCTTGCCTTTACAGTGAGTCCCCAACAACCTCATGAGCAGCTATAAATCTAGAACATTAGTCAGGTCAGGCATAAGTGCTTCTTTAACATTCCTGGGACTAGTAACAAGCTCCACACACTTAAAGGATTTAGGGTAAGTGGATAGGGTAAGTGGACAGACAAGGTTTTAAGAAGGTGGGAACAAGCAGAAAACATATCCAGAGAGCAGGTGGCACAGGATCACTGGTGTTTCCAGAAAATACATATAAGGTCTCCATCTGTGTTTTGTGGACAGGACTGTGATGGGAGGGGAGGAAGTGGGCATACAATTGAAGGGTCTTAACAGTACTGGGTATAGCTTGGGGTCCATGACAAAGTAGCAGTGGGAAAACAATGAATGTCTATAGTTGGGGGGCTTTGAGGCACATCTGTTATTCTGAGGGGTGATGTCCCCTGCCCCCAGCTTATAACACCACTGCACATGATACATATCAGCCTAGAGTTAAACAAGTGCAGCTTGGCACAGTCCTAGGCATTGGTACATGAGGATATGATGAATCTATATTTATAGGAACCTCCATGGCTGGCAGAAGCCGATACCAGGGCAAGGAGCAGAAGATTAACGGCTATTAAGGTACACAGCTTATTTATATCACCTAGGGAAAAAGATTTATACAAAAATAACGCTAAATAAGCTAATACCTCTTGGAGATTGAGAAGAATTTTTTCAAGTGACACAATATGTTTTAAAATAGAAAATAAGTTTATTATTACTGACGTCTATTGACTGGTTTTTACATTCAATAATATATCCTAATTGTGTGTAAAGAAGATAAATGTTATACAAGTACTTTTCTCATAAATATACTGAGTGATTGCTATCAAAAACAAATATATAGCTAGCAAATACCCTTCATGTTCTTTATGTACTTATACAAACTTCATAAGCAATGCTTTTCCTTGTAAAATTTGGAAATTAAAAATTTAAATTAAAATTTCATTATAATTCAGACATCAACTACAAGCTAAAAAGCTAAAAAGCTAAAAAGTAAAACAGGGAACAAATCTAAAATAATGGTAAAATGCAATATTTATCTTAAGTGAGACGTTCATAGAGGATTCATATAAAAAGGTACATTTTAAAAGTTCATCTTAAAAGTTTATCTTAAGAGTGAGTTCATGTGGAGAAGAATATATATATGTGTAGTAATGATCTGGCGGCAGCCTTTGGTATAGCAATAGCGGTTTTGCTGCTTAAAGCCTGTATTTACTGAGATACAATAAGCAGGTATATTGATCTGACCTTATTTTCCACTGGGTCCTAGAATAGGAACGTTCTGAACTCCTAAATGTAGTGTTGAAAGTAATTTGCAGGCTTTTGAAATGGGATTCCACAGAAGAGCCATAGGGGCATATGTATTAAGGTCTGGCGGAAAAAACACTCTCCTCCAGGGGTTATCCTTCCGGTAGTTTTACCCTTTTTGTGGGTTTGCAGATGTATACCTTTGTTGCGACTTCTGTGGGCTTCAAATCCACCCTAAGTCCTAGTGTTTTTCATTTCCCGTATCCGTTTCAGGGGGTCCGTACTCCCGGTGGAGTTATGAAATGATAGCTCTGATTTCTTCTTTTGCGGGTAAAAAACTCTTTTTGTTCCTTAATCTGTCCGTTTTCTTGTAGGGCTCTTAGCTGCCCGTAGTAATAGAATAGTAGATGGTATTGGTCTTCCACTTGTGCAGACGCCAGTTCTGGAGTGTTTGCAGCATGTCCATCTTTCGGGTTTCTCTTTCTCCGCCTTCCTATGGGAGTAGATGCCCCAGATGTTGCTGCTCTTACTCTATTGGCTCTATTTAACAAGCTCCGTATGGAGCTTGATGGCCCCTGTTTCTGGCGAGTCTTCAGACTCGCCAGAAACAGCAGTTATGAAGCAGCGGTCACAAAGACTGCTGCTCCATAACCTGTCCGTCTGCTCTGAGCAGGCGGACAGACATCGCCACAATACAACCCGATCAAGTACGATCGGGTTGATTGACACCCCCTGCTAGCGGCTGATTGGCTGCGAGTCTGGAATGGGCGGCATTGCACCAGCAGCTCTTGTGAGCTGCTGGTGCAATGCTGAATACGGTGAGCGTATTGCTCGCCGTATTAAGCGAGGTCTGGCGGACCTGATCCGCAGTGTCGGATCAGGTCCGCCAGACCTTAATACATATGCCCCTATGGCTCTTCTGTGGAATCCCATTTCAAAAGCCTGCAAATTACTTTCAACACATGTAGGAGTTCAGAACGTTCCTATTCTAGGACCCAGTAGAAAATAAGGTCAGATCAATATACCTGCTTATTGTATCTCAGTAAATACAGGCTTTCAGCAGCAAAACCGCTATTGCTATACCAAAGGCAGCAGCCAGATCATTACTGCACATATATATATTCTTCTCCACATGAACTCACTCTTAAGATAAACTTTTAAGATGAACTTTTAAAATGTACCTTTTTATATGAATCCTCTATGAATGTCTCACTTAAGATAAATATTGCATTTTACCATTATTTTAGATTTGTTCCCTGTTTTACTTTTTAGCTTCTTAGCTTGAAGTTGATGTCTGAACTATAATTAAATTTAAATTTTTAATTTCTAAATTTTAAAAGGAAAAGCATTGCTTATGAAGTTTGTATAAGTACATAAAGCACATGAAGGGTTGGCCAACCTACTACAACCTACTGTATTTTCTAGCTATATATTTGTTTTTGATAGCAATCAGTATATTTATGAGAAAAGTATTTGTATACCATTTATCTTCTTTACACACAATTAGGATATATTATTGAATGTAAAAACCAGTCAATAGACGCTAGTAATAATAAAATTATTTTCTATTTTAAAACATATCGTATCACACGAAAAATTTCTTCTCAATCTCCAAGAGGTATTAGCTTATTTAGCGCCCTTTTTCTATAAATATTTTTCCCTATTATTATTATTATTATTATCGGTTATTTGTAGAGCGCCAACAGATTCCGCAGCGCTATAAACAAAGGGGGAGTACAACAAAACAATTATAGGGTAGAGGGCCCTGCCAAGAGTTGCACTGTTGTAGTCAGCTCTTAAGAAGGTGATCTACAAACATCTGGACTCTTAGGCTTACATGCTAAGGGGGTTCAGGGGATTGCAGTGGAGGAGAGGAACTGGTATTAGGAAAGGTTAGTGTAGGTTGTATGCGTCCCTGAACAGTAGAGTCTTTAGGGAGCACTTGAAGCTTTTAAAACTAGAAGAGAGTCTTGTGGAGCGAGGCAGAGATTTCCACAAGATGGGAGCCAGTCTGGAGAAGTCCTGTAAATGGGAGTGTGATGAGGTGACAAGAGAGAAGGAGAGTAGGAGGTCATGAGTAGAGCGAAGGGGACGGGAGGGAGAGTATCTGGAGACAAGGTCTGAGATGTAGGGGGGAGCAGTGCAGTTGAGGGCTTTGTATGTAAGAGTGAGAGTTTTGTGTTTGATCCTAGAGGCAAGAGGAAGCCAGTGAAGGGATTGGCAGAGAGGCGCAGCAGATGAAGAGCGATGTGTAAGGAAGATGAGTCTGGCAGAGGCATTCATTATGGATTGTAAAGGAGCTAGGCGGCAGGTGGGGAGACCAGAGAGGACAGAGTTGCAGTAATCAAGGTGGGAAAGATTGAGAGAGTGGATTAAAATCTTAGTTGTGTCTTGTGTAAGGAAGTGTCTAATTTTAGAGATGTTTTCAAAGTGGAAGCGGCAGGCTGTAGCCAAGGACTGAATGTGAGGAGTGAAGGAAAGATCTGAGTCAAATGTGACCCCGAGACATCGGGCATGCGGGGTAGGGGTAATGATGGAGTTGTCGACAGTTATAGAGATATTGGGGGTGGAGATTTTGGAAGAAGGGGGGAAAATGAGGAGCTCAGTTTTGGAGAGATTTAGCTTGAGGTAGTGAGAGGACATCCAGGAAGAGATGTGAGAAAGACAGTTAGTGACATGGGTTAGCAAGGAAGGAGATAGTTCTGGTGCAGAGAAGTAGATTTGGGTGTCATCGGCATACAAATGATATTGGAAACCGTGGGACTTAATTAGGGAACCTAGTGATGACGTATAGCTTGAGAAGAGAAGGGGACCGAGGACAGAGCCTTGCGGTACTCCGATAGAAAGTGGTGACAGGGCAGAGGAGGCCCCAGAGAAGGCTACACTGAAGGTACGGTTTGACAGGTAGGGAGAGAGCCACGAAAGGGCTGTGTCACAGATGCCGAAGGATTGGAGGGTTTGGAGCAAAAGAGGGTGGTCAACAGTGTCAAAGGCTGCGGACAGATCAAGGAGGATAAGCAGAGAGAAGTGGCCTTTTGATTTAGCTGTAAGTAGGTCGTTGGTGACCTTAACAATAGCTGTCTCTGTAGAGTGATAGGGATGAAATCCAGATTGCAGCGGGTCAAGAAGGGAGTTTAACGTAAGGAAATGGGATAGGCATGCATATACTAGTTTTTCGAGAAGCTTTGAAGCAAGAGGGAGGAGTGAAATAGGGCGGTAGTTGGATGGGGAGGTAGGATCAAGGGAAGGTTTTTTGAGGATAGGTGTGACCAGTGCATGTTTCATCGATGAGGGAAATGTACCAGTGCTGAGGGAGAGGTTGAAAATGTATGTTAGTATAGGGGTAAGGGTAGCAGAGAGAGAGGGGAGCAGCTCTGAGGGGATAGGGTCAAGGGGACAGGTAGTGAGGTGAGAGAGCAGTATAAGTGCCGAAACTTCTTCCTCAGTAACAGGGGAGAATGAACTAAGTTTCAGGTTATGAGGGTTGTGGTTGAGTGAGAGTATTTGAGGGGGGGAGAGAATGGAATTATGTTGAGAGCTGATTTCATGTCTGATGGAATCAATTTTGTTAATTAAGTGTCTGGCAAAGTCTTGAGCTGACAGAGAAGTTGTATTAGGAAGTGGGGGAGGGCGGAGGAAAGTATTGAAAGTGGAGAACAGACATTTTGGGTTTGAAGAAAGATTAGAGATAAGGGTAGAGAAGTAGTGTTGCTTGTGGAGATTAAGGGCAGAGTAGTAGGAGTTCAAGATGAATTTGTAATGAAGAAAATCAGCTGAACTCCGTGATTTTCTCCAATACCGTTCAGCAGTACGGGAACATCTGCGTAGGTACCGTGTCAGAGGAGTATGCCAGGGCTGGGGATGAGTGTGTGATTTCTGAGCAGTGGTAAGAGGGGCGAGATTGTCAAGGACGGATACAAGGGTGGAATTATAGTGGCAGATAGGTTGTTCAGGGCAGGAAAAGGAGGAGAAGGATGAGAGGAGCGGTTTAAGGGAATTAGCAAGTTGTTGCTGATCTAAAGACCTAATGCTTCTGTGAAGTTTGGTGTTAGGAGTAGAAGGTGGGAGAGTTGTAGGAAGGGATGATATGTTGCAGGTAAGGAGATGGTGGTCAGAAAGAGGAAAAGGGAAGTTTGAGAAGTTTGAGAGAGTGCATCGATAGCTAAAGATCAGGTCAAGAGAGTGACCGTCTTTGTGAGTGGGAGAATCAGTCCATTGTGACAAACCAAAAGAGGAAGTGAGTTGCAGAAGTTGTTTAGCAGATGAGGCAGTGGGATTATTAAGGGGGATGTTGAAGTCGCCAAGAATAAGGGCAGGGGTGTCTGAGGAAAGGAAATAGGGTAGCCAGGCAGCCAAGTGATCTAAAAATTGAGTTGCGGAGCCAGGGGGTCAGTATATGACTGCAGCACATACAGAGAGAGGTGAGAATAAGCGAATCATGTGGGTTTCGAATGAGGGAAAAGTGAGGGAAGAGATAGGGTGTATTTGTTGAAAGGTGCAACGAGAGGAAAGTAAAATACCTACACCACCTCCTTGTCTATTACCAGACCTGGGAGTGTGGCTGAAGTGGAGACCCCCATGTGACAGAGCAGCAGTGGATGCAGTGTCTAGGGGAGAGAGCCAGGTTTCTGTTAGGGCCAGAAGGTTGAGGGAGTGGAGATGAAGAGGTCATGTATAGAAGTGAGTTTGTTGCAAACAGAGCGAGAGTTCCAGAGTGCACAAGTGAAAGGGGTAGTGGCTTTAGATGCAAGAGGAATGTGAGTAAGGTGTGCAGAGTTTTATTTTCTGAGTCTATGGGATGGTACACATGGATGTGCACGGCTTGTCAGTGGTTGGGGACCAGAATTAGGGGAGATGTCACCAGCAGTAAGTAGAAGCAAGAGGGAGAGTGACATGAGATGAGATACAGATTTGCAGTAGTGAGACTGATTTTGAGATGAGCTGCAGGGGGTAGAGAGAGTGTTTAGGAATAGGTAAAGTTCATGAGTAGAAAAGTAAGGTGAGTTTAAGAGAGATGAGCTAATGAACAGTGCAGGTGGAGAGGGAGAAGGAGTAATTGAATAGTGTAGTTTGTTATAGAGACAAAGGGTAGCAAAAGGGAATATGAATATATTGAGCATTTTTACATAATTGGGAACCAGTTAAAAACATAAGACATAGAATTACTGTAACAATTGCATAAGGGAATAAAAGGTATATGAAACATAATATAATAAAAGTACTGTGTATTCTATGGGGTTAAGGGAATGGAAGGATGTGCTGATCAGTGTTTGCACCTGTCATTTCAGGAGAGTGAAAGTTGTGTGGGAGACTATCTATAAATGAGGAAATGAGCTTGTAGTGGGTGGGGTGAGGGGTGAGGGGTGAGGGGTGAGGGGTAGGGTGGGAGGGAAGCTGTTTTCCAGAAGGCTACCTATAGTAAGTTAGATGGCAATTGCAGCAGTTGAGTGAAAAAGTCTGTGTTTTTTTTTCTGTGTTCTGAGAGAGCAATGTGTCTGTAGTAAGTTAGATGGCAATTGCAGCAGTTGAGTGAAAAAGTCTGTGTTTTTTTTTCTGTGTTCTGAGAGAGCAATGTGTCTGTAGTAAGTTAGATACCTAAAAAAAAACCTCAGGAAGCATAGAGGAAGCTTCCATTAGATATAAGAGCCTATACCCATTAGCACAGAGACAATATACCACTTGTACATATTTATATCACCTACCATATTACACCCAGTGGCGTCACTAGGGGGTGCAGGGGGTGCGGGCCGCACCTGGGTGATACCCTCCAGGGGGTGACACCAAAAAAAAAATTTTTTTTTTTTTTTTTTTATAAATTTTAAGGAAATTCAAATAAATACAATGTTGAGATGCATAGATTATTTTATTAGAGAGTCTGGCATTTGTGAACATTAGTGGGACTGGGGAAGTTGTAGACAAACAATATTTTTGCCCCTTGAGCCAGTGCTGCAATTTCAACAAATAGTTTTCCCAGCTGCTTTTGCTTGTTTGTACTTTGCTCCTCCCCTGCCCAATTTCACTATGAATGTTGTGGGCATGCCGTGGGGCTTGCAAAGTTGCGCTGCCAGCCTAAACCTGCCTGCCTATCTGTGCTCACTGCTCAGTGACATGCGGCCCAGGGCTGTGCACTGACAGACTTGGAACAGGGTCAGAGAGCAGAATTTTCATAGTTTGCACGCCTAAACCTTTTCTTTAGTGATTTATTTTTAGAGTGCTCTGTTTACATATTTTGTATGTGTGTGTCTGAGTTTTTGTGTGTATGTGTGTGTGTGTGTGTGTCTCAGTGTTTTTGTGTGTGTGTCTCAGTGTTTTTGTGTGTGTGTTTTTGTCTGTGTGTTTGAGTGTGTTTCCGAGTGTTTGTGTGTGCATCTGAGTATGTATTTAAGTGTGTCTGAATGTTTGTATGTGTGTGTGCCTGTGTTTTTGTGTGTGTCTTTCTGGGCGGGGGGGGGGGGGGGTGACACCATAACTTACTGCACCGGGTGACACCAACCCTAGTGACGCCACTGATTACACGACCAATCCTTTAGAAAAGTCATTCAAAAGACTGCATGATTTATGGCTTAATTTTCTAAGCTATTTCAGTTTACATAAATATTATTTCCTGGTCACTGACATTTTGGTTGCTTACGGTTAAGTAGAAGCAAAGAAACATTCGCATTATCACAGGATTTACCCTAATCCTCATGGCATTTTTATACGATTTATACAGACACAGAAGGAAGGTATAACTAACTGACAACAAATCATTGCATTAGAAAACTGACACATTGTAGTTACCTGTATAAACTCATGCTATTTTGTTGAATTTTAGCTTTGTAGTTGGAATTGGAGATAGAGGGAATGGTTTCCTCAGTAAAGAAATACAAAATATATTATTATTATTATTATTATTTTTAATTCTCTTAATACACACTACACACACATACAAAACAGAAACAAAATGCCATAATACATAATACGTACATATACACATTATTTGAATAACTAATACAAATCTTGGGGTTAAAAAGAGATGGAGATTAAGAAAGAATTAGAAACAGAGACACAAGGGGAGTAAAATAAGATGAGGGGGTATGAGAGTGATAGTGGGAGAAAGTCTGGTACTTAGATTTAACCCTACATGATCATGTTACACCAACTGTTGATTTTGTGTTCATTTTGAAGGGGAAAAAAAAAGTCCATATCAGCACTGTTTTCTTGGCACATATATTCACACAACAACCGTTCTTTCTGACTTTGCCTACCACAAATCTAAAGCAATAATATATATATACTGTGTGTCGAGAACTTCCAGGGAATAATGTGGATACAGTCATGAAAACTGAATTATTGCAACAATTTGCACATTGAGTGGAACAGTTTGTGGTTTTATAAAGGGTTGGGGTTCCCTCAGTGTCACATGGGTGCAAGCTCCACCTACAGGGTATGGAGTATTCCTATTTGTGCATGAACCTCTATACCATCCCTAAGAGGTAGAAGGAAATTAAATAAGGGAATAAATCTCAGGCATTGAGCACCCCAGAACTACTAGAAAACAGTCCAATATCTTCAAACAAGTCATCAAGGCCGGTGAAAACTGCCAAATGCTTGAAAGTTTACACAGTTTCACATCCTTGCAAAACCAGTTACAGACATGCCTGAAATACTTGTACCAAGTCATCTTTCAGCAGCCAGTAGGGAGCAAGTAGGTTAAATGATACATTTTCACTAATTCCACATCTCTTGAGGTGCTTTGGGCATCCTGGGCTTCTACCATCAGCAATTCTGGTAGAGTATAAAACCCTACTCTATCTCAATGCTATCTAAATACCTGGGCCCCTATTGTACAGTTATCCCTTCCTCCTAAGTACCCTCTACATAAACCCTGATTGACCTATGACCAACTTCCAACTTTACTCAACATTTTACTGCTGTCCAGTTGTTACTTAATTATGCCTAAAGTAATAGATCCCCAACTTTACTCTCAATAAATAACATATAAAATAAGCCAAACAAAGTAATTCACAGACATGTACATGTGGAGGGTACTGGGAAGACATAGAGACACTAAATACCTTTACATAAGGAAACAAGGCAAGTTTCTCAGGTAAGTAGTCACAGAATCCCTTAAATTGTATTAATCGAAATATAGATAGTTTTAAAATGCAGCACTATATCCCTTTAGCTTTTAGACACAACACATCCTGTTATTTCTGAATGTAAATATTTACATGTTACAATGCAGATAGAATCCAGCTGAACTGCTATGGTATGAAATTAGGAATTCCCCTTCTAAATTTCTATTGCACACTGCATTTACAACAGCTTAGAGGATTAATGTATATAATATAGTTTTAGATGACAACTCATAGAGAATATATCACTTATTTTATGAGGTGCACATCAAGGGGCAGTTCAAGAACTGCATTGCTCCCCACAGGGGGCAGGAAGCTGGGGAATGAATCCATAGGCAGATGGAGGCTGTCCCTTACTGATCTGATCTGTAGAAGTACCACTGATGTCACTTACTGATCTGATCTGTAGAAGTACCACTGATGTCACTTACTGATCTGATCTGTAGAAGTACCACTGATGTCACTTACTGATCTGATCTGTAGAAGTACCACTGATGTAACTTACTGATCTGATCTGTAGTGGTGCCACTGATGTCACGTACTGATCTGATCTATAGAAGTACCGCTGATGTCACTTACTGATCTGATCTGTAGCAGTGCCACTGATGTCACGTACTGATCTGATCTATAGAAGTACCACTGATGTCACGTACTGATCTGATCTGTAGAAGCACCACTGATGTCACGTACTGATCTGATCTGTAGAAGTACCACTGATGTCACTTACTTATCTGATCTGTAGCGGTGCCACTGATGTCACGTACTGATCTGATCTGTAGAAGTACCACTGATGTCACTTACTGATCTGATCTGTAGAAGTACCACTGATGTAACTTACTGATCTGATCTGTAGTGGTGCCACTGATGTCACGTACTGATCTGATCTATAGAAGTACCGCTGATGTCACTTACTGATCTGATCTGTAGCAGTGCCACTGATGTCACGTACTGATCTGATCTATAGAAGTACCACTGATGTCACGTACTGATCTGATCTGTAGAAGTACCACTGATGTAACTTACTGATCAGATCAGTAAGTGACATCAGTGGTACTTCTACAGATCAGATCAGTAAGTTACATCAGTGGTACTTCTACAGATCAGATCAGTACGTGACATCAGTGGTACTTCTACAGATCAGATCAGTACGTGACATCAGTGGTACTTCTATAGATCAGATCAGTACGTGACATCAGTGGCACCGCTACAGATCAGATCAGTAAGTGACATCAGCGGTACTTCTATAGATCAGATCAGTAAGTGACATCAGTGGCACCACTACAGATCAGATCTGTAGAAGTACCACTGATGTCACTTACTGATCTGATCTGTAGCGGTGCCACTGATGTCACGTACTGATCTGATCTATAGAAGTACCACTGATGTCACTTACTGATCTGATCTGTAGAAGTACCACTGATGTAACTTACTGATCTGATCTGTAGAAGTACCACTGATGTCACTTACTGATCTGATCTGTAGAAGTACCACTGATGTCACTTACTGATCTGATCTGTAGTGGTGCCACTGATGTAACTTACTGATCTGATCTGTAGAAGTACCACTGATGTCACTTACTGATCTGATCTGTAGAAGTACCACTGATGTCCCTTACTGATCTATAGAAGTACCACTGATGTCACGTATTGATCTGATCTGTAGAAGTACCACTGATGTCCCTTACTGATCTGATCTATAGAGGTGCCACTGATGTCATGTACTGATCTGATCTGTAGAGGTGCCACTGATGTCATGTACTGATCTGATCTGTAGAAGTACCACTGATGTCACTTACTGATCTGATCTGTAGAAGTACCACTGATGTCACTTACTGATCTGATCTGTAGAAGTACCACTGATGTCCCTTACTGATCTGATCTATAGAAGTACCACTGATGTCACTTACTGATCTGATCTGTAGAAGTACCACTGATGTCACTTACTGATCTGATCTGTAGAAGTACCACTGATGTCACTTACTGATCTGATCCATAGAAGGGCCACTGATGTCACGTACTGATCTGATCTGTAGAGGTGCCACTGATGTCATGTACTGATCTGATCTGTAGAGGTGCCACTGATGTCATGTACTGATCTGTAGCGGGGCCACTATTGTCACATACTGATCTGATCTGTAGAAGTGCCGCTGATGTCACATAGTGATGCAATTTAAAAATGATATTATATGTTATCTGTAATTACTTTATAAGCAAATGATAAACTGTCTTTTAATCTATTAATTAAGAGGACATTCAATTCAGAGTTACTTTCTGTCTCTCTCAAGTATTGGCATATATAGGGTCTTATCTAAAACACAATCCCTTCAGAATGTTTTCTCTTCCCATTCTATGGGACCAATTTATCAAGGCGTCAATCTTAACGCATTTGCTAAGGTCAATACGCTCGCCAGACATTGCTGACACAAATTTACATTCGCATAGCATCGGACTGTTGATAAATAAGAGGCATCGATGTCACGGATATCCTTATTTATCAAATGATCTTCCCTGAATGTCCATCAAATAAAGACAGTTTTGTCTGTTTTTTCCAACTTTATTTATACCATTTTATTACTGTCCATGAACAAGCACATTTGTCTAAAGCTAATATTTTATTTTTCATCTGTTAATGTCCAAGAAATAGCTAGATTTATACCTGTACAAACAATATCTCAAAGAAAGTTAGTTTTATATTTATTTTTTATAAAAAAATATGATATATGATATTTTCAGATAAATTAATGTGTATTTGTATTTCTAGAAATCAAGATATGCTTATCTCATGTTTTTTTTTGTTTTTTTAAAATGATTATTAATGCTAGAATTTGTACATATATCTTTGCACATACTTGTGTATATAAACATATTTACATGTCCCTTAATTCTTTTTTTTTAATTCTAAACAATGTTGTCTTTCATATATCTGTGTTTATGTATACCACTATATGTATATAGTGTAAATATATTATTTTTCTGAGCAAGAATAATTGCGAAGATAACATGTAATCAAGGTATCATATGCATTTATTTGCAAGCAAAGGATATTTTAAGAGCTGGACCATTTTTCTTTCTGAAGCTGTGTATCACTTCCTGATTGAAGTCTAATTTTAAACACCACTCCTACACAGGTGTTAAAAAATGGGCTGGCATATAAGATGACATTTCTTAATGAAAATGAAATTCAAGAGAAGGAAGAAAACACTGAAAATAGGATAACATTAAGGAGGTGATTTTAATCTAATCTACACATTCCATATTCTTCTTTTGTGTTCCTTAGGCCAACAGGTCGAAACAAGAGCAGACTAGATATGATCAGTTCTTATCAGCCATCAAAACTTATATACCTGTCTCTCTGACTTGTAAATAAATGTTTCAGTTGCTGATAAAGATTGAAAATTTTAATGGAACATAAAACTAAAAAACAAATACTCTAATGTGTTGAAACAATTTATTGTTGCACTATTGCTTGAAGATAACTGCCAGAGAAGGTTTTAAACACATAGTTAAAGAGCAGTGCATTACAGGGCGTTAGCTGAATACAGCAAATGACAAGAGGCAAATCAGTGCACCATCAATCAGCAGCTATCTCCCAGTAATGCACTGCTGTTACTGAGCCTACATAGGTATGCTTTTCAACAAAGGATATCAAGGGGAGGAAGTTAATTTGATACTAGAAGTACAATGAAAAGTCTCCTAAAATGACATGCTCTATCTGTTAGGAGTCTTTGAGGACAATAATTGAGAAACATTGTAAAAGTGTATTTGTCTATTTTACTTCTTCATACCTCTCAACTTTGACAGCTTTACTTTCAGGGCTAGGGGGTAACACTAGTCAGAAAAAAGTACTATAGCTAAAAAAAGAATGACTTAAAAAGTATTTTTGCAGATAAAGAAAGACTTTTGTGTTTTTTTAAGAGGATAGGGAATGCAACTAGAGGGGAAACGTGACATGTGGGAGCTTTCCCACCTTGACTACTGCAACTTCATTCTCTCTGGTCTCCAAAGCTACTGTCTGTTCCCTAATGTATTTAGGGCTAGATTACGAGTGGAGCACAAACATTTGTAAGGGGTTTATCACGAGGGTTTGCTCTCATTGCGTTTACCGCTGGTATTATGAAATCGCTTGAGCGCAATTGCAATTTATCCTAGAATGATTACCGCATCCTCAGAGCTGTGGTTAACTGTTTTGCAAAAAAAAAAAGTTGCACAAAACACATCAAAAATACATTACAAAGTACAGTTACAGTTATAATAACACTATCTAATAAAAATACATTACACAGTACAGTTACAGTTATAATAACACCATCTAATAAAAATACATTACACAGTACAGTTACACTTATAATAACACTGTCTAATAAATACATTACACAGTACAGTTACACTCTTAATAACACTATCTAATAAAAATACATTACAAAGTACAGTTACACACATAATAACACCATCTAATAAAAATACATTACACAGTACAGTTACACACATAATAACACTATCTAATAAAAATACATTACAAAGTACAGTTACACTCATAATAACACTATCTAATAAAAATACATTACACAGTACAGTTACACTTATAATAACACTAGCTAATAAATATACATTACACAGTACAGTTACACTTATAATAACACTAGCTAATAAAAATACATTACACAGTACAGTTACACTTATAATAACACTATCTAATAAAAATACATTACACAGTACAGTTACAGTTATAATAACACTGTCTAATAAATATACATTACACAGTACAGTTACACTCATAATAACACTGTCTAATAAATATACATTACACAGTACAGTTACTCATAATAACACTGTCTAATAAATATACATTACATAGTACAGTTACACTGATAATAACACTGCCTAATAAATATACATTACACAGTACAGTTACACTTATAATAACACTAGCTAATAAATATACATTACACAGTACAGTTACACTTATAATAACACTAGCTAATAAAAATACATTACACAGTACAGTTACACTTATAATAACACTAGCTAATAAATATATTACAAAGTACAGTTACACTTATAATAACACTAGCTAATAAATATACATTACACAGTACAGTTACACACATAATAACACTAGCTAATAAATATACATTACACAGTACAGTTACACTAATAATAACACTATCTAATAAATATATTACAAAGTACAGTTACAGTTATAATAACACTAGCTAATAAAAATACATTACACAGTACAGTTACACTTATAATAACACTATCTAATAAAAATACATTACACAGTACAGTTACACTCATAATAACACTGTCTAATAAATATACATTACACAGTACAGTTACACTTATAATAACACTAGCTAATAAAAAAACATTACAAAGTACAGTTACAGTTATAATAACACTGTCTAATAAAAATACATTACACAGTACAGTTACACTAATAATAACACTATCTAATAAATATATTACAAAGTACAGTTACAGTTATAATAACACTATCTAATAAAAATACATTACACAGTACAGTTACACTTATAATAACACTAGCTAATAAAAAAACATTACAAAGTACAGTTACAGTTATAATAACACTGTCTAATAAAAATTATTTGAAAAAAATATTGCACACAAAAGGGCTCGAAAATATGAGATCTCAGGTGTTAGACAAAAAAGGGCAGGCAAAGGGCTTTAACCATCGAGATACTAAAGATGTATATATATGTATGTATATATGTATATATATATATATATATATATATATATATATATATATATGTGTGTGTACATATGTATTTATATGTGTATATATGTATTTATATGTGTATATATGTATTTATGTATTTATGTGTGTGTATATTTGTATAAACATATAAACACATAAATACAAATATATATATATATACTGTAAGTGCATAAAACTACAGGAGAACTTTTTCATCAGTAGTTTTCGAACATGTACATTCGTTTAACAATGAAAACAAATGTAAATGTCCTACAAATATTCCATATGTG
This sequence comes from Bombina bombina, assembly GCF_027579735.1. NCBI lineage: Eukaryota > Metazoa > Chordata > Amphibia > Anura > Bombinatoridae > Bombina > Bombina bombina. Next base: position 237,295,558 of record NC_069507.1, read on the forward strand.
TCTAGTTTAAAACTAGTTTAGCCAAAAAATATTCTGGGAAACTAATTTCCCCAAATATTCATTCCACTGCTACACATCTAAATTTTGGTAATATTAATGGTCTATATTAGTTGTTCTCTTTAGAAATAATGGTTACAAATCTGAATCCAATATTTGTCTGAACTGAATGCCTGCACGGACGAAAATGTGTGTACTAGAAAATAATAGTTTACTTTTGTTGTTAATATTTAAAAATGAAAGAAAAATCACTGAAACAATATCATGCATGTGAAAGATAGAAAATATTTGTTAGAACATACTCCCTATACTGTATAATTTTCAAATACAATTATTTAAATTGCTCTCATTGTATCTAACCATATATTCTCACGCACACAGTATAACAGCATTAGTGCAACTATAGTAGAACACTCATTACCAAAAACAAGCCCATGTTCTGCTTAAAGGGATAGTAAAATAACTTTCATCATGTATACTATGTATCAGAAATTTAACAAGTTTTATTGACATTGAAAATTGTGTCCTTTTTTTGCATAAAATGTACAGAATTTTTGTTACCGGTGATACCATTTAAAAAAATAATAATATTGTGAGTACGTTGATGATATCTTTGTTGCTGTGGCTAGTTATGATTCATTTGAATTCATCTGCAATGAACAATTAATCACAATAACATCTGTGAGGCCTCATCTTGAATAAATTATAAAGTTCTGGAGACATTTTTTTCCAGAAGGCTATAAATTAACTATAAGCTGTTCAAAAGTGGGCTACTAAAATTATACATTGTCTAAAAGTAATCAAACTTACAAATTAACCTTAATTAATGTATCTAAAAAAAGAAAATGGTGAACCTTTAAGTATAAAAAGAGATTTAAAAGGACACTAAATACCTAGAGATTTTAGAAAATGGTGTATTTTCCAAATCACATATGTTTCTCAAACTGGCTTTAGCTGCTAACAATTGCAAAACATTGCACTTTATACTAATGTTATGGCCATGACCAGCCTTGTTGCATGCACAAGTCAGCCCAGATTGGCTCCTCCATATAGAAAGATGTGGGTGGAGTTTGGCTGTTGAAAAACAAAGATGTTAATTTGTTTATTTTTTTTTTTACATTACTGATATTGTATTATTATTTTCTTGCAAGATAACAGAAATTTCCTTTAATTACAAGGTATTTAGTGTCCCTTTAATAACCTGGAGATGTCTGAGATATAAATAAGGCTACCAGACCTCCCAATCTGGTTGGATTGTCATGGAACTGCCCCCCCATTCCCACCCCTGGCACAGCAGATCTGTGTCCCTGACATGCCAGAGGTTCCACCCACAAAATACAAGTGGGTCACAGATGTCCAGGAAATCCTCTCCAAAATGTTTAAAGGTATGGGCTAACCTAAGAACTTATAAAGCTTAATGGGGCAGACTTGATAAGCTTTTTGGTTCTTATCTGCCATATTAGACTAATGATCTAAAGCTCTTTGCTTTGGCGAGGTTAGCTAAGAAGTTCCGCCAATACAGCAAATGCTAGTTTTAGAGATATTTATCTTGATTTGCAGGGCTCTGGATGTGAAGGGTAGACATATATTACAATATAATGTTTTTAAAAAGCCCTAAAATATTTGAATTGGTTTCTCTCTACGCTGGTGAGTTTTTAATAATTAGGCCCTATGTTTTCTAACTTGTAGGGTTATTTAAATTTCAGAAAACTAAATTAAAATATGTTGTGTGCTAATGAGCTATTTTTTAAATATTAAAATATTAAGACAATTTTGCACCTGGGACAGTTTGTAGTAACGTCTCTAATTTCTACATTGTCCAGCCAATAAGATACCACACAGACATCCAGAAACAAATACAGCACTATCCTTTTATATTCATAAACATATTTAAGTGCAATGTGCAATATACTTGTGTTAAGGTTGCCTCCTGGCTGGCTGGAAGTTGGACCGTAGAAAAATATGCTCCTAGCGCTCCCCAAAGGATCATCAGCACCGTAGACACTCTAACTGCTGCGTAGCCACCATAAGTAACGCAGACTCTACGAACCACCGCTGCTGGGCTGGTATCTCGCTGTCTGCTCTGCGCCCTGGACCTACGACCAGGCTCCAGTAGGTGAACCCAGGAACAAGAGCTCTTACAGGAGCTCAGTAGCTAAGGGAGTATATAGAGCATAGCAATCCCTGTAGTGATTATAGCTGGCCCCTACAAACATGAGTCAAATCTGCAAGTTAGAGGGACAGAATAGGTCTGATGTGCTGGAACACACAGCCTGGTTTTTATTGAGGTTACATGCAAAAAAGACACTCTCAGGGGGAGGCATAAAATCCCCAATCACACATTTGATGCATTTAGATAGAGAGACACTCCCTTTGACAGGCCACAACATTACTTCAGCAGATAACATTACACACAATAAAACAATGCAGTCCACCTTATCACTAGCAGTCTGATTAGACAATGGGAATGTTTTATCACTAAACTTAATTAGAGCTGATCCCAGCAAACTTGTATTTAGAAAGCTTCTTGAAGCTCAACAAAATTTAACTCTTTAGTTCTGACCGAAGGGTCTGTCACATAGCACTTAATGGCACACAATGAAAACGAATGCTTTTGTAACAGTGCTCACTTTCTGTGGAACACTCTGCCTGCGTGGTACTCGGTTCAGCAAGTCCTATTTACTGAACCAAGTGGGAGAACGCCAGGGACAAGTTATTTTACAGGTCTGGGGACATAGTCTTAAAGGGGCATTGTTCACCAAAATCACAATATGTCCCCAGATGGTTCTTAAAGGGCTATACACACCCAATAAAAGTTAATATGTTCTCAGGGGCACAATCTTCCAGGGGCCATAGTCATGAGGAAGGAGGCTGGCAAATAGGCTTCTCCAAAATCCAGGGAAGCAGGGCAATTTTCCATTTAAAGGGCCAGTTACAAATAGCAGTTTGTAACATATCTCCCCTTTTGGAGGGAGACTAACCAGGCACCTGACCTTCTGTCGGTCAGTGCCTAAGTTAGTCTCGCAACCCACCCACAAATAAACATTAGCAGCAAAGTAGCCCCCCCCACAATACGTATTACTGGCCTGTAGGTTCCAGGTTGTAGGATGAAAGTGTAGCATCCTCGGCCTTCCTGGCGCAGCTGGGCAAATAGCTGATGGTACTTGGGGGGCAGAGGCCAGCGGCACTCTGCCCTGGTGCCAGCGCTTCTGCTGGGGTGAGGGGTTTGCAGGCCAGTCCTGTAACAAGGGGGTCTGTAGGGCAGAGGCCAGCAGCGCTCTGTCCTGATGCCAAATCTTCTGCTGGGGGAATTGGGGCATAGTCCTGCCCGGTGGCAAAGGGAACGTGGGGGTCAGTGGGGGTTAACATCTCCACTGTTAACCCTGGGCCCAAGTTAGGAGTTAGCTGGGGAGGGGGAGATTGGCTTACCTCCTCCTCCTGATACGGCGGCCGTTGGGAAGGGAGGTCGATGCTCTCCGCTTCCTGTGGAACATGCTGCGGCTGGGGAGAGAGACCAGTTGTCACCTCTCCCTGGAAGGCACACTCCGGCTGGGGAGGGAGGTCGATGCTCTCCCCTCCCTGTAGCTGGGTCTGTCGCTGGGGATCTGGGCCGCCTGCCCAGCATCCCTGTAGGGCTGGTAGAGAGACTGCGTTCCCATCTCCACCTGCCTGCTGGGGGTCCTCCCAGGACCAGTCTATGAGGCCTGCTGCCTCTGGTATCTCTGGTTGGGGAAGGAGACCGGTTGTCTCTTCCCTCTGCACAGTATACTGCCGCTGGGGAGGGAGGTCGCTGCTCTCCTCTCCCTGTAACTCCGGCTGCCGCTGGGGAGGGAGGTCGTTGCTCTCCGCTCCCTGTAACTCACTTTCTCGCTGGAGACCAGGTGTCCATACCCTCAAACTCCACAGTTGGCGCTCAAAGGCTCGTGCCGCTTTGTTCTCCGTATCCAATTCCCGGATGATGTGACTGACTACCTCCTGCGCAGGGTCTGGACCATATCGGACTAGCCGCCTCTTTACCTCTGGAACGAAATCCGCGCCCTCATAGCGACGGATCCGGTTGAGGTGCTCTTCACAGGGTTCTAACCAGTATCTTATCAGCTCCATGCTGCTGTAGGTAGGGACGCTGCGCAGTGGCTAGCGTTGCCCTCAATAACTCTCCTACGATACCAGTGCTGTTGGGGTGCTGCTCCTTGCGCTAGGACGCTATCCCACCGCTGCCGCCAAATGTTACGGTTGCCTCCAGGCTGGCTGGAAGTTGGACCGTAGAAAAGGATGCTCCTAGCGCTCCCCAAAGGATCATCAGCACCGTAGACACTCTAACTGCTGCGTAGCCACCATAAGTAACGCAGACTCTACGAACCACCGCTGCTGGGCTGGTATCTCGCCGTCTGCTCTGCGCCCTGGACCTACGACCAGGCTCCAGTAGGTGAACCCAGGAACAAGAGCTCTTACAGGAGCTCAGTAGCTAAGGGAGTATATAGAGCATAGCAATCCCTGTAGTGATTATAGCTGGCCCCTACAAACATGAGTCAAAACTGCAAGTTAGAGGGACAGAATAGGTCTGATGTGCTGGAACACACAGCCTGGTTTTTATTGAGGTTACATGCAAAAAAGACACTCTCAGGGGGAGGCATAAAATCCCCAATCACACATTTGATGCATTTAGATAGAGAGACACTCCCTTTGACAGGCCACAACATTACTTCAGCAGATAACATTACACACAATAAAACAATGCAGTCCACCTTATCACTAGCAGTCTGATTAGACAATGGGAATGTTTTATCACTAAACTTAATTAGAGCTGATCCCAGCAAACTTGTATTTAGAAAGCTTCTTGAAGCTCAACAAAATTTAACTCTTTAGTTCTGACCGAAGGGTCTGTCACATAGCACTTAATGGCACACAATGAAAACGAATGCTTTTGTAACAGTGCTCCCTTTCTGTGGAACACTCTGCCTGCGTGGTACTCGGTTCAGCAAGTCCTATTTACTGAACCAAGTGGGAGAACGCCAGGGACAAGTTATTTTACAGGTCTGGGGACATAGTCTTAAAGGGGCATTGTTCACCAAAGTCACAATATGTCCCCAGACGGTTCTTAAAGGGCCATACACAACCAATAAAAGTTAATATGTTCTCAGGGGCACAATCTTCCAGGGGCCATAGTCATGAGGAAGGAGGCTGGCAAATAGGCTTCTCCAAAATCCAGGGAAGCAGGGCAATTTTCCATTTAAAGGGCCAGTTACAAATAGCAGTTTGTAACAACTTGTGTATGTGCCAGGTATAAGCAAGAAGCAAGAGGACGGAGCCACCAGGTGTATGGCACTAGTCTGGTCAGTCCAATACTGTCCTGTAAAATCCATATAAATAAACTAGACACTTAACTGAATGAGTCTGATCTGAGGTCTGATGTAGACATACAACTGAAAAAGAGCTTGATCAATGACCTGATGTGGGTATGTAGCTGACTAACAACTGTAGGGCTGTTTGTCTCTGACAGAAGGCTGCAGGGTCATGGATTAAAACTGTTTGATGTGGGCATATGACTAGCAGAGGGGCTGCAGGGCCAAATGTCTGAACTGTCTTATGTTTGTATATAACTGTCAGGAGCTGCAGGGCTTTGTGTCTAATCTAAGGTCTGATATGTGCATGTTTCCTGAAAGAGGGGCTGCAGGACTGTGTATATAAGCAAAGGTCCTGGGTACATGACTGGGACTGCAGGTTTGTAGGTCTCTAAACTCAAGTTTTTTTTGCCTGACACCTGAAAACCCCACATGAACTGAATGCCTTATAATAAGCTTAGAAAATATAAATGTAGTTACCAACAAAAGATATTTTGTTTGATGGACCCTATCTTGGATACAGATGAAGTTAACCATTGAGCAGTGCACAACTTTTGTCCATAGTTTCTTATAATAAATACACTTCCATACAGCTGAAAATACTCAGATTTCATAGAAACAAAAGAATGTGTCAAGATTTAATAGGAATCTTGTTAAAGAGATATTGTACACTAGATTTTTCTTTGCATAAATGTTTTGTAGATGATCCATTTATATAGTCCATCTGTGGGTGTTTTTGTAACAATGTATATTTTTGCTTATTTTTAAATAACATTCGGCTAGATTACGAGTTTTGCGGTATGAGTGAAAAAGCAGCGTTAAGTCTTGCGGGTATTTCTGCACCGCACACTTTTTTGGCCGTAACTCAGCGTAACTACCGCAGCTTTCAAAAAGTCCTTTTTCAATGGGACTTCCTTTGCGCCGGTATTACGCGTTTGCCTGGGAGGCAAAAAAGTGAGTGGTACAGCCAATACCGTCAAGATCCATACCGTAAACTGAAAGTCAGTAGTTATGGGTTTTATGCTACAATGCCGTAACATAAAACTCATAACTGAAGTGCTAAAAAGTACACTAACACCCATAAACTACCTATTAACCCCTAAACCGAGGCCCTCCCGCATCGCAAACACTAAAATAAAATTATAAACCCCTAATCTGCCGCTCCGGACATCGCCATCACTATAATAAACAAATTAACCCCTAAATCGCCGTACTCCTGCATTGCAAACACTAGTTAAATATTATTAACCGCTAATCTGCTGTCCCTAACATCGCCGCAACCTACATTACAGTTATTTACCCCTTATCTGCCGCCCCCGACATCGCCGCCACCTACCTACACTTATTAACCCCTAATCTGCCACCCCCAATGTCGCCGCCACCACCTACATTACAGTTATTAACCCCTAATCTGCCACCCCCAATGTCGCCGCCACTATACTAAAGTTATTAACCCCTAAACCTAACCCTAAGTCTAACACCCACTAACTTTAATATAATTAAAATAAATCTAATTAAAAATTCATATAATTAACTAACTAATTCCTATTTAAAACTAAATACTTACCAAAAATAAACCCTAAGCTAGCTACAATATAACTAATAGTTACATTGTAGCTATCTTAGGTTTTATTTTCATTTCACAGGTAAGTTTGTATTTATTTTAACTAGGTAGAATAGAATTTAGCTAACTACCTAGCTAAAATAAATATTAATTTACCTGTAAAATAAAACCTAACCTGTCTTACACTAACACCTAACCTTACACTACAATTAAATCAGTTACATTAATTAAATACAATTAACTAAATTACAAAAAACAAACACTAAATTACACAAAATAAAAAATAAATGATCAGATATTTAAACTAATTACACCTAATCTAACAGTCCTATCAAAATAAAAAGCCCCCCCCCCCCAATAAAAAAAACCCTAGCCTAAACTAAACTACCAATAGCCCTTAAAATGGCCTTTTGCAGGGCATTGCCCCAAAAAAATCAGCTCTTTTACCTGTAAAAAAAAATACAAACAACCCCACAACAGTAAAACCCACCACCCACACAACCAATCCCCCAAATAAAAACCTAACTAAAAAAACCTAAGCTCCCCGTTACCCTGAAAAGGGCATTTGTATGGGCATTGCCCTTAGGGCATTTAGTTCTTTTTCCGCCCAAACCTAATCAAAAGATAAAACCCACCCAATAAACCCTTAATGAAACCTAACACTAACCCCCGAAGATCCACTTACAGTTTTTGAAGACCCAACATCCATCCAATATTTTTTTATTTTCTGTAATTTAGTGTTTGCTTTTTTTTGTACTATAGTTTAGTTTATTTAATTGTATTTAATTTTAGCTAATTGTAGGTAATTTATTTAATTAATTTATTGATAGTGTAGTGTTAGGTGTATTTGTAACTTAGGTTAGGATTTATTTTACAGGTAATTTTGTAATTATTTTAACTAGGTAGCTATTAAATAGTTATTAACTATTTAATAGCTATTGTACCTAGTTAACCCCTTAACGACTGAGGACGTGCAGGGTACGTCCTCAGAAAAAAGGCAGTTAATGCCTGAGAACGTACCCTGCACGTCCTCAGTGTGGAAAGCAGCTGGAAGCGATCCTGCTCGCTTCCAGCTGCTTTCCGGTTATTGCAGTGATGCCTCGATATGGAGGCATCCTGCAATAACCTTTTTAAGTCATCCGGTGCAGAGAGAGCCACTCTGTGGCCCTCTCTGCACCGGAGATCGGTGGCTACCTGCGTTGGTGGGTGGGAGCCGGACCGGGAGGCGGGTGGCGGCCATCGATGGCCATGTGGATCTGAAGGGGGGCGGGATCGTGGGCGGGGGTGGCTGGGGGCGCGCACGGGCGCGCGCGCGCGTGCACGGGAGGGTGGGGGGGGGCGCGTGCACGGGGAGGGAGCGGGTGGGAACCGCTACACTGCAGAAAATGGGGATATAAAAAATATAATAAAAACTAAAATCCAAACAATCAGCAAGGTGGTGGGGGTTTGTTTGTGGGGGGTGGGGGGTTGGGGGAAGCTACACTACAGAAAAAAACAAAAAAAAACCCAAAAAAGCACTTTTTATTGTAAACTGGGTACTGGCAGACAGCTGCCAGTACCCAAGATGGCCCCCAATAAGGCAGAGGGGAGGGTTAGAGAGCGGTTTTGGGGGGGATCAGGGAGGTTGGGGGCTAAGGGGGGGATCCTACACAGTAGCATATGTAAATATGCTAAAAAAAATTTCATTTTTTTTTTAAAAACCCTTTTATTTTAGTACTGGCAGACTTTCTGCCAGTACTTAAGATGGCGGGGACAATTGTGGGGTGGGGGAGGGAAGGGAGCTGTTTGGGAGGGATCAGGGGGTGGGATGTGTCAGATGGGAGGCTGATCTCTACACTAAAGCTAAAATTAACCCTGCAAGCTCACTACAAACTCCCTAATTAACCCTTTCACTGCTAGCCATAATACACGTGTGAGGCGCAACAGGATTTAGTGGCCTTCTAATTACCAGAAAGCAACGCCAAAGTCATATATGTCTGCTATTTCTGAACAAAGGGGATCCCAGACAAGCATTTACAACCATTTGTGCCATAATTGCACAAGCTGTTTGTAAATGATTTCAGTGAGAAACCTAAAATTGTGAAAAATTTTAAGTTTTTTTTAATTTGATCGCATTTGGCGGTGAAATGGTGGCATGAAATATACCAAAATGTGCCTAGATCAATACTTGGGGTTGTCTACTACACTACACTAAAGCTAAAATTAACCCTACAAGCTCCCTAAAAGCTCCCTAATTAACCCCTTAACTGCTGGGCATGATACACTTGTGGTGCGCAGTGGCATTTAGCGGCCTTCTAATTACCAAAAAGCAACGCCAAAGCCATATATGTGTGCTATTTCTGAACAAAGGGGATCCCAGAGAGGAATTTACAACCATTTATGCCATAATTGCACAAGCTGTTTGTAAATGATTTCAGTGAGAAACCTAAAGTTTGTGAAAAAATTTGTGAAAAAGTGAACAATTTTTTGTATTTGATCGCATTTGGCGGTGAAATGGTGGTATGAAATATACCAAAATTGGCCTAGATCAATACTTTGGGATGTCTACTAAAAAAAAATATATACTTGTCAAGGGATATTCAGGGATTCCTGAAAGATATCAGTGTTCTAATGTAACTAGCGCTAATTTTGGAAAAAAATGGTTTGGAAATAGCAAAGTGCTACTTGTATTTATGGCCCTATAACTTGCAAAAAAAGCAAAGAACATGTAAACATTGGGTATTTCTAAACTCAGGACAAAATTTAGAAACTATTTAGCATGGGTGTTTTTTGGTGGTTTTAGATATGTAACAGATTTTGGGGGTCAAAGTTAGAAAAAGTGTGTTTTTTTCCATTTTTTCCTCATATTTTATAATTTTTTTTATAGTAAATTATAAGATATGATGAAAATAATGGTATCTTTAGAAAGTCCATTTAATGGCGAGAAAAACGGTATATAATATGTGTGGGTACAGTAAATGAGTAAGAAGAAAATTACAGCTAAACACAAACACCGCAAAAATGTAAAAATAGCCTTGGTCCCAAACGGACAGAAAATGGAAAAGTGCTCTGGTCACTAAGGGGTTAAAATAAATACAAAGTTGCCTGTAAAATAAATATAAATCCTAAAATAGCTACAATGTAACTATTAGTTATATTGTAGCTATCTTATCGTTTATTTTATAGGTAAGTATTTAGTTTTAAATAGGAATAATTTATTTAATGATAGTAAATTTATTTCGTTTTATTTAAATTATATTTAACTTAGGGGGGTGTTAGGGTTAGGGTTAGACTTAGGTTTAGGGGTTAATAACTTTATTATAGTAGCGGCGATGTTGGGGGTGGCAGATTAGGGGTTAAAAATTGTAGGTAGGTGGCGGCGATGTTAAGGAGGGCAGATTAGGGGTTAATACAATTTATTATCGAGTTTGCGAGGCGGGAGTGCGGCGGTTTAGGGGTTAATACATTTATTATACTGGCGGCGATGTCCGGTCAGCAGATTAGGGGTTAATAAGTGTAGGTAGGTGGCGGCGACATTGGGGTCAGAAGATTGGGGTTAATAAATATAATATAGGTGTCAGCGATGTTGGGGCAGCAGATTAGGGGTTCATAGGGATAATGTAGGTGGCGGCGGTGTCCAGAGCTGCAGATTAGGGGTTAATAATAAAATGCAGGTGTCAGCAATAGCGGGGGCGGAAGATTAGCGGTAAATAAGTGTAAGGTTAGGGGTGTTTAGACTCGGGGTTCATGTTAGGGTGTTAGGTGTAGACTTAGAAAGTGTTTCCCCATAGGAAACAATGGGGCTGCGTTAGGAGCTGAACGTTGCTTTTTTGCAGGTGTTAGGTTTTTTTCAGCCAGCTCAGCCCCATTGTATCCTATGGGGATATCGTGCACGAGCACGTTTTTCCAGCTTACCGCTACCATAAGCAACACTAGTATTGAGGGTTGAAGTGGCGCTAAATTTGGCTCAACGCTCACTTTTCTGAGCCTAACGCAGCCATTCAGTAAACTCGTAATACCAGCGTTGGCTTAAGGGTGCGCTGGAAAAAAAAGGAGCATTAGAGCCGCAGGTTTTTACCGACAAAACTCTAAATCTAGGCGTATGTTTCTTAAATCTCACTCCACAGCTGATACTGGTTTAATAACTCTGATGTTATCAAATTTTAATCGTCTTGTCCTTTCACCTTCAAGACCTATTTATCATATTACCCATCCTTCTATTTCTCCTCAGTTTGTTGCACTTTTTGTTGCTAGTGTGAAAAAGTTTGATTATTTACAAGAATGGTATATTAATGCTTCTCATCTTATAATTCCAGGATATGGTGGCGTACCCCATACAGGAAAGAACATCTGTCTTCTATGCAGTATTGATTTACTTTCTTCCAGGACCGTCTTTAACACAGGGCAAAAGGGGCAGCTGCCCTGGGCCCAGTATCTGTTAAGGGGCCCAAATGGTTCATACCAGACTGCTGATGTGACATGGGGAACACACACATTCAGTCCTAATACTGTCAAAGTCAAAAGTACTCTGCTTATATTTTTTTTAAAAACTGTGCCAGACCGTGCCGGTGTCATGTGACATGCCAAGCTAGTGCCCTGTGCTGTTTTAGATGTGCACTGTGCAGCACTGAATGCAAAGCCCTAACTCGGCATCCAGCCATTTCCCACTGCATCAGAAAAGGTCTTACTGGGGTTACCACTGTTACCAGGTAACTGCTCTGGTGGTGGGGATTGTTTCTGGGTAGGGCTGACTGTAGGCACATGCAGCAGAAAGCTGGAGCGGCAGGCACATGAGGATTTGAGCATCTGTGCAGCTGCATACACTGCTCTCTTCAGTCTTGAGGCTGTGTGACTCATCTCACACTGTATCCATGCAGCCTTGGACAGACAGCATCATGTCTACTGGTCCCCTTAGCCCTGCTCTTTCTGCTGTGGCCCTAAGATCAACTAACTGAAGTTTCTTAGGGGAATAGTGCTTTGTAGAAAGGTGTCAGTGGGAAGAATAAGTGAGTGCACACACGCCCCTCCCCATGCAACATTGTCTAGTTCAGGGTGAGAGGGAACTTGTTCCTAGCAAAGAAGCTACATGTGCTGGTGTGGCTGATGTATAGGGTCATGCTGATACTTCACACATTAATGTAAGGTTTATTTTTATAGTTTTTATTTTCTCTCTGTCTCAGATTTTACAGCTTCCCATAGTAGTTCTGCTGTTCCAGTCAGTAAACTTATATTTGTCTGCACATCAATGCTTCCTCCTCAGTCTTTACCTTGCTTTGCTCCTGTTGGCTGCCCTAAATCTCTTTAACCAGCAAACCTCACACCAGAATCACATTCAAAAGAATATTAAATGAATCCACAGTGGAGGAATTTATATATTTATTTACTTATTAGTTCTGCTTAGGTCCAGTTTCACATATTGCAATTTTTTTTTTTTTTTTTATATTTTTATTGAGGATATGGTGATAAGGATACAATACAAAAAGCAATAATATATAGGTGGTACATCAAATAAATAGGTATCATATTTGAAAAGCTGAATTGTGTAAGCTAGAATACAGTCCTCATTTTTCTTTTTTAACAAAACACTATTTACTCCCTAATAATTAGGGAGCAAAGACCAGAACTGAGCACAGCAAATAACACATTACAATGCATTGACAACATACCATCTGCCGGAGCAGCCCATAGTATAGGTGTACATATAATAGATGCAAATGTTATAGGTGAATACATGCTAATATATACGTGTGGGTATGAACACAGAGTATTTTGTTAGTGGTTATACAAGTATGTTTCCGATATCACCTAGAGCTATTGCTATAAGGTTCTGATAATTAAGCCTGATGGTAAGCACATGGGGCAATCTGGTGGGCACCTGGTAAGTTAACTTAACCAAAAGTTGAAGTTACAACATTGTGCAATCTAATAATAGTTAGTATATATGTATATATCAAATAAACTTCCCTAAATTCAATATCGGTATAATTATAAATCCTTGAATATTGTCAGTTGTGATAAGGGATCAATGATTATCAGCTAAATACAAATTTATTCTGCAACTCCGGCCGCGAGCCGCAGAATGAGCTCCATGTAGGTCCTATCAAATGTTATATGAGTAGGATATAGGAAAGTTTAAGCATAAGTGTGTATAAAATTGCCCCCCAAAAAATTAAAATATATAACATAACAATTAGAGATTTGGACCATACTACAGAGGCAGAGCAATGGTAAATATCTATAGTGTTAGCTTATGTTCATTAAACCCACAAATATTGAAAACAACTAGTTCCCTTAGTAGGGTTGCCAGTAAAAGCAAAAATGGAAAATAAAAAAATAAAAAAAAATAGGACACTGCAAACAGCAAGCCAGTTGGGAAATCAGTTAAATACAACTATAGTCATAATTACGTGTTAATAACACAACATTACGTGGAACATTATAAAGACAACATCATCGTCTAGTCTGTTGAGACATCAGGAGTTATAATATATACAATAAAATACTTGCACCCTATCCACCCGGGAAGGATATCTGCATAGTTAACCCCCTCTCCGGTAAGTTCTCCAATATTCCTTCTCGCAGGGGGGACGGGGAACTAAAGTCCACATGTTGAGAGGGTCCCTCAAGATGGCAGGTGGGCCGGTTCTGTATACCTTTGTGAGTCTTTACAACGTGGATTGTCTGTAATTGGGGTGGGCATTCACTTAGTTTTTGGCCCGACAGTGTACCGTAGCTATAAAATTTATCTTGCCAGTTGAAATCCAAGTTGTCGGCAGATGGCAAACTGCATGTAAGAAAGTCTATAAGCTTTGCTTTCTTTGCTCTCCGAGGGTCCCTCTCAAGCTGCTGCCTCAATTTGACGTGGTGATCCATTCTCAATGACCACTGCGATCGACCGGGGGACCTCGTTGTCGGTAATGTGGAAAGATGTACGGCTCCCTCTTTATCTATTAATACAACAGAAGGTTTTTTTGGTTACGCACACCACAAATGGACTGTTTAAACTTAACACACATATTGTGGGAGTGCTACCAAAGTGACCAAAATAATTATTACAAAACAACAAAAGATATTTTGGTGCACATCCAACCACTTAAGTCCACTCTTTCATGGCATATTAGTATATGCTTCTGTCTGCCAAATATACTTACATAGCTTCTAATAAGATTGGGATAAACATCTCGCAATAATATGAGCTTATATTTGTGCTGCAAAAACAAATATACTTCTATCTGCTAAATATATTTACATAGTTCAAATAAAATTGAGATTAACATCTTGCAATAGTATTGACTTATATTTATGCTGCAAAATTTTTTTTGCTTTTTAAAAAATGCCTTTAAATGAAATGGGATCTTAGTCACACAATATGATCATATTCTGCTAAGCCAGTCTACCACTTACAAGGTGTCCCACATCAGACCGGTCCTATACTAACTAGTTTCCACACTGCAGCAAGTCATGTCTACACAGTGTGAAGCTTTCTAGCTTATTGAGTATATTTATCAGGAACACACCTGGGCTGGGTGGCGTGCAGTAACCAAAGGGGAGGGATTTGGTCAGCTCCCTATTTAAGAAATACAACAGAGGGGTTTTTTGGTTACGCACACCACAAAAGGACTGTTTAAACTTAACACACATATTGTGGGAGTGCTACCAAAGTGACCAAAATAATTATTACAAAACAACAAAAGATATTTTGGTGCACATCCAACCACTGAAGCTTTCTAGCTTATTGAGTATATTTATCAGGAACACACCTGGGCTGGGTGGCGTGCAGTAACCAAAGGGGAGGGATATCAATGATTATCAGCTAAATACAAATTTATTCTGCAACTCTGGCCGCGAGCCGCAGAATGAGCTCCATGTAGGTCCTATCAAATGTTATATGAGTAGGATATAGGAAAGTTTAAGCATAAGTGTGTATAAAATTGCCCACCAAAAATTAAAATATATAACATAACAATTAGAGATTTAGACCATACTACAGAGGTAGAGCAATGGTAAATATCTATAGTGTAAGTAAGCCTATTAGCTTATGTTCATTAAACCCACAAATATTGAAAACAACTAGTTCCCTTAGTAGGGTTGCCAGTAAAAGCAAAAATTGAAAATAAAAAAATAAAAAAAAATAGGACACTGCAAACAGCAAGCCAGTTGGGAAATCAGTTAAATACAACTATAGTCATAATTACATGTTAATAACACAACATTACGTGGAACATTATAAAGACAACATCATCGTCTAGTCTGTTGAGACATCAGGAGTTATAATATATACAATAAAATACTTGCACCCTATCCACCCGGGAAGGATATCTGCATAGTTAACCCCCTCTCCGGTAAGTTCTCCAATATTCCTTCTCGCAGGGGGGACGGGGAACTAAAGTCCACATGTTGAGAGGGTCCCTCAAGATGGCAGGTGGGCCGGTTCTGTATACCTTTGTGAGTCTTTACAACGTGGATTGTCTGTAATTGGGGTGGGCATTCACTTAGTTTTTGGCCCGACAGTGTACCGTAGCTATAAAATTTATCTTGCCAGTTGAAATCCAAGTTGTCGGCAGATGGCAAACTGCATGTAAGAAAGTCTATAAGCTTTGCTTTCTTTGCTCTCCGAGGGTCCCTCTCAAGCTGCTGCCTCAATTTGACGTGGTGATCCATTCTCAATGACCACTGCGATCGACCGGGGGACCTCGTTGTTGGTAATGTGGAAAGATGTACGGCTCCCTCGGCTCCCTCTTTATCTATGTCAGCTGTCATAGCATCTAAAGAGTTCATAAGCAAGCGGTTATTCAATTCAGCTGTGGGCGCCATTTTAAGATATCCGACATTGCTTTTCTCTCTTGCTTTTGGTGAGTTATTTGAGAGGTAAATGTCTGTATATAAGTTCCGGTCAAACTCTTCTTTATTATTAGGCTTATTTGCTTGCCCTGGTATCGCTCCTGCCTTAAATTGTTGTGCGCATTCCTCCAGTTGTGATTGCGCTTCTGGCTTGCCTGCTGGTTGATATTGCCATGGTATATCGTGAATTCCTACTGGTTCCACTTTATCTGCTAGAAGTTGTAGGTCTTTTTCAGTGGGGGCTTTGTCAATCAGAGCTTGAAAGAAGTCTTCCAGTTTTTTAAAGTGTCGATCCATATTTTCAATTGTAGTGTTGATCCACATGGCTGTTGTTAGCTTTTATGAAGTCGCTTAAGACTGCGATATGTTACGCTGTGATAAATGGTGATATCCAAAAACTACACAGTGTTGATTAATTGATGTAACCTTTAAATGTGCCCAGCTCCGGTCAGAAACCCCAGTTTCCCAGGGGGGAAAGCGCTGCCTGTCAGGTTGCCGCCGCAACAGGCCTTAGTAGTCCAATTCTGGCCCCTGGTTCATAAATACAGCCTAACAAGAGCTGAATATAAGTTGTAGGTAATAATAATTGCAAAACCAGTTGCAATTTAATTTGGATGCTGTAAGATAGCAATGATAACCGGCGGCTTATCACTTTATCACCTGGAGCTCAAGAAAAATGCGGCCGGTCAGAGCCGCTGCTTGGACACCCACATATTGCAATTTTTTTAATTTTTTTTTTTTTTAAATGATTAGCCCAGCAGTGGATGATCCACCGCTGGGCTAATAATAAAAAAAAAATGGATTTAGTTGTTTTTTGGGATGTTGGGGTGGAGAGCGAAATTTCATGGGGTGGGGAGGGGGGCCCAAGAACATTTTTGCCCAGGGTCCAATCAATATTAAAGACGGCCCTGCTTTCTTCTCCTGCAGGAATTCTACAAGATGATAATTAAACAAGTTCCTTTGGTTATGTCAGATAATATTTTATCTTGTGATACAAGTAGCACAGTAGATTTTCTAATGTTTCCTACCTACCTGCTACTTTATTAGTTAATCATTTGAATCCTTTTGATTCTGTAGGATTATGGCAGTGTATGGACCATGGTATTTCCCAATTTTCTGTTCATATTAGTTTATTTGTACATACTACTACTTCACTTCCTATGACTAAACCTACACCTACCTCCTTAAATAAACCTTTTCATGAAGGTGATCCTATTCAGGTACATTTAGATTCTACGACACAAGTTGCTTATGATGTTGAATATCGTTTAGTTACTTGGCATCTTCAATTGTCAAGGTGGATGGTTTCTACACAATATTCAAACTGCACGTCTGTACAAGAAAAATCATTCCAATGGTGGTTTCATGAAAGTTTACTGCAAAATGTTTCTCTTCGATCTAATCATAGACCTAGGAGAGATGTACTTGCGACTGGCTTGGGAGCATATGGTAGTATGATTGGCTCTACTGCACAAATAAATTCTGAAATATTAAGATATAAATTAGCAAATATTGCCTCTCATGCAGCTACAGGCTTAGATACTCAATATGGAATTAACAATAATATTGCTATCTCCAGCAACATCAAATTTATGTTATGGTGGATATTACTAATATTATTAAAGATAAATTTAATGTTTTAGTAAATGAATTATATAATTTTATACATGAAACAGCCTGGGCTAAGTTATGCTCTCAAGTACAATCTGATCTATCTACTGACTTAAAGATTCAACTTCAAAGTTTATGGTCTGGAAAGTGGCAAGCTTCTTTAAGTTTAGCTGCATCTAAGTAAGTCACTAATTTTGCCATGACACATCTTTTATGGTGGGAAGTAATTTTATCTGACTGCACCACTGAATTTTGTATGATTCATACATTCATTCCTTGGTCTGGTAAAGATACTATTATTTATCGCTTAGAGATAATTGGTCTTCCTGCTAATGGTTCATTACTGTTTCCAGTATTGTCACATCAATGGGTGTCGCATAACATTGATGAGTCAAAATGGACACTTGTTGATGTATCATTGTGTCATTCTAATGCAAATTTGTTTATCTGTTCCCTTTCACAATTCCATACAACTAATGAAGCATGTTGGGAAAATCAAAAGTCTTGTACCTTACAAAGTCATTTTAATGTATTTTATTGAGGATCTGACAGCGTTTGTTTTCATTTATTTAATTCTGATACTACTAGTCCTAAAGCCCGTTCACACGGGATATTTTTTGCAGTACAGCGATCCTACCCCTTGTGCTCTCTCCCTCCCCCTCTCTTTTGCTTTCTCTCCCCCCTCTTTTGCTCTCTCTCTCCCCCTCTCTTTTGCGCTCTCTCTCCCCCTCTCTTTTGAGCTCTCTCTCCCCCATCTCTTTTGCGCGCTCTCTCTCTCCCCTCTCTTTTGCGCTCTCTCTCTCCCCCTCTCTTTTGCTCTCTCTCTCCCACTCTCTCCCCCCTCTCTCTCCCCCTCTCTCTCTCTCCCCCCTTTCTCTCCCCCCCCCCCTCTCTCTCTCTCTCTCTCTCTCTCTCTCTCCCTCTCTCCCCATCTCTCTCTCCCCTCTCTCTCTCACCCCCTCTCTCTCCCCCCTCTCTCTCCCCCATCTCTCTCTCCCCCATCCCTCTCTCCCCCTCTCTCTCCTCCTCTCTATCCCCCCCTCTCTCTTTCTCCCCCCTCTCTCTTTCTCCCCCTCTTTCTTTCTCCCCCCTCTTTCTCTCTCCCCCCTCCCTCTCTCCCCCCCCTCTCTCTCTCCCCTCTCTCCCCCCTCTCTCTTCCCCCTCTCTATCTCCCCCTCTCTCTCCCCCTCTCTCTCTCCCCCTCTCTTTTGCACTCTCTTCCCCTCTCTTTTGAGCTCTCTCTATCCCCCTCTCTTTTGCACTCTCTCTCTCCCCCTCTATTTTGCGCTCTCTCTCCGCCCTCTCTTTTGCGCTCTCTCTCCCCCCTCTCTTTTGCGTGCTCTCTCTCTCCCCTCTCTTTTGCGCTCTCTCACCCCCCTCTCTCTCTCCTCTCTCTATCTCCCCCTCTCTCTATCTCCCCCTCTCTCTATCTCCCCCTCTCTCTATCTCATCCTCTCTCTATCTCATCCTCTCTCTATCTCCCCCCTCTATCTCCCCCTCTCTCTATCTCCCCCCCCTCTGTCTTCCCCTCTCTTTTGCTTTCTCTCTTTCCCCTCTTATTTTCTCTCCCCCCCCTCTATTTTGCTCTCTCCCCCCCCTCTCTTGCTCTTTCCCCTCTCTTATCCTATCTTTATCTCTTCGTGACCGTGCCTGGCCCCGCCCCTTCACACCCGACCACGCCCCCTTCACAGCGCTTCACGACCAGCCGCGCCCCCTTAATTTCCGGCCACGCCCCCGCTTGCATCTGGTCACGCCCACTTCTGCCGCAGATCAGGCAGGGACTGTAAGGCTAGGTGTGTTTGTCCTCGTGCTGTCTCTACTGCGCACGACAGCTTCGGACAAACACACTTGGCCTTTTATATTATAGGATTATATTCCAAACACAGGATAATTTATTTTTGCTAGTTCTCATTTATTACCTGGTACATGGTGTAATACTATTCCACTTAAATATATTGCATCATCTAATTGGAATTTTACCATGCCCCAAACTCTTAATATTACTTTAAATTTAACATGGGACCATATGATTTTTTCTGTTTATGATTTACCTTTGGGTATGGGATCACAAATGAAGAAATGGTTAACTGATTCTACTATAATTTCTTCCTTGTTACAAAATCTAAAACATGTTTCTGTAGATACTAAAATCACAGTTGAACATGAACAAGGGATTTTAAAATCAGCTATTTCTAGTGTTTTACAGGATGCAAATATATCTTAGTGGGAATCTGTATTTGGATATAGTAGTACAGCTACTCAATTTTTTAATATTATGTTACACCCTGTTATTGTTTTAACGATTGTTCAAATTTTTATGTTTATTTTTTTGTGTAGTTGTGTTTGTTATCAAAAGCATTTAAACAAAAAATTAGTTAGACAACTTACATCTCTGGAACATATTAATTCACAACAAAAACGTTATGTACGTTTATATTCTGCTTATTCAGTTTTGCTTGATACAACTAGGCTTCCTAATCCAATTTGACTGACATATAGAATAATTTGATATCAATATTGTATCCTTATACTTTCTTTTAAAAAAAATTAGGATACTCCTATTTCTCTCTTTTCTTGGTGTCTGGATGGAATTCTTATGATTTGCACTTGGACTCTTCTGCATTGATCTGCCTGACTACTACTGGACATGCTGAGGCCTTGTGACAAGTTTACCTATGGTTGCTGCAATCGTTACCTGCAACCAACTGTGCCATCTACTTGTTTCACCCTATGGTTCTTCCTTGGCCTTTTCAGTGATTATATACACTATTGTTCCTGTTTGTAAGCACTATGAAGATTACACATGTTGTATTTCTTGCCGGAACTGCTCCTACATACTTTATTGCTTCTGCAACAAATTTATCTTACTACTAACGTAGTTGTGAACTGAACTTTCTCTGCAATGACACTGCTATGGATTTGATTCCTTCAATCAAGACTTGAACATCTTTACTTATGAACTATGTAATTGTTGGAACATTCTTTATTGTACTGTATGACGTCAAATCCACTGTCTTATGTTTGAAATATGTCTGGTATATGTCTGGTAGTTTCTTCTGTGCTGGCCCTTAGTGTTTTATCATAGGTATTGTGTCTGACAAAAAGAAAAGAAAGTGGGGGAATGTGGAGTTATAAAATCATGATTAGAATAAAATATACTATTTTAAAGAAGAATTACACATTAAATATGTTCTTCATAGATAAAACATTTAAATATAAAATAATAAATCTATCACCAAATCATTATTTCTTTAGTATATGATGAAGAGTTATAAATGAATATAACCTAGATAGGAATAGTAAGAATTTAGTAAGTAATGGGTTAATGCTTTTTAAGGACACTGTATTTAAGAATGTGACATGTACCTTCAGTTGCTGTTGTCAATCAAAACACCTATACCGCTAGCGAGACACATATTATTATTAACACTCTAATGCACTGCGCATGAACAAGTTAAAATAGTATTTTCTATATGTCAGCCAAAATTATAAACGGGTAGATTACAAGTTTTGCGTTAACAGGGGTGCGGTGCTAACGAGCAGTTTTCTCTCACCGCTCACTTACAGACAACGCTGGTATTACGGGTTTTTACAAACCCGGCGTTAAAAGACAAGAAGTAAGCGTAGAGCAAAATTTGGCTCCACATTTCACTCCAATACCAGCACTGCTTAAGTCAGCGGTGTGCTGGTGTAACGTGCTCGTGGACAATTTCCCCATAGCAATCAACGGGGAGAGCAGGCTGAAAAAAACCCTAACACCTGCAAAAAAGCAGCGTTTAGATCCTAACGCAGCCCCATTGATTCCTATGGGGAAAATACATTTATGTCTACACCTAACACCCTAACATGAACCCCGAGTCTAAACACCCCTAATCTTACACTTATTAACCCCTAATCTGCCGACCCCGACATCGCCAACACCTACATTATATTGATTAACCCCTAATCTGCCGCTCCGGACACCGCCGCCACCTACATTATACTTATGAACCCCTAATCTGCTGCCTCCAACATCGCCGACACCTACATTATATTTATTAACCCCTAATCTGCCGCCCCTAACATCGCCGACACCTACCTACATTTTTAACCCCTAATCTGCCGCTCCAACGTCGCCGCCACTATATTAAAGTTATTAACCCCTAAATCTAAGTCTAACCCTAACCCTAACCCCCCTCTAACTTAAATATAATTTAAATAAATCTAACTAAAATTCCTATCATTAACTAATTTATTCCTATTTAAAACTAAATACTTACCTATAAAATAAACCCTAAGATAGCTACAATATAACTAATAGTTACATTGTAGCTAGTTTAGGATTTTTTCTATTTTACAGGCAAGTTTGTATTTATTTTAACTAGGTAGAATAGTTACTAAATAGTTATTAACTATTTAATAAACTACCTAGCTAAAATAAATACAAAAGTACCTGTAAAATAAAACCTAACCTAAGTTACAATTACACCTAACAATACACTATAATTAAATTAATTCCCTAAATGAAATAAAATTATCTAAAGTACAAAACCCCCCCACTAAATTACAGAAAATAATAAACAAATTACAAGATTTTTAAACTAATTACACCTAATCTAATCCCCCTAACAAAATAAAAAAGCCCCCCCAAAATAAAAAAGCCCCCCCCAAAATAAAAAAGCCCTACCCTACACTAAAATACAAATAGCCCTTAAAAGGGCCTTTTGCGGAGCATTGCCCTAAGTAATCAGCTCCACCCACACAACCAACCCTACTCTAAAACCCACCCAATCCCCCCTTAAAAAAACCTAACACTAACCCCTTGAAGATCACCTTACCGGGAGACATCTTCATCCAACCGGGCAGAACTGGTCCTCCAGATGGGCAGAATTCTTGATCCAGACGGCATCTTCTATCTTTATCCATCCGGCGCGGAGCAGGTCCATCTTCAAGACATCCGACGTGGAGCATCCTCTTCATCCGACGGCTCTTCTGGAATGAAGGTTCCTTTATATTATGTCATCCAAGATGGCGTCCCTTCAATTCTGATTGGCTGATAGAATTCTATCAGCCAATCGGAATTAAGGTAGAAAAAATCCTATTGGCTGATGCAATCACCCAATAGGATTGAGCTTGCATTCTATTGGCTGATTGGAACAGCCAATAGAATGCCAGCTCAATCCTATTGGCTGATTGCATCAGCCAAAATGATTTTTTCTACCTTAATTCCGATTTCTATCAACCAATCGGAATTGAAGGGACGCCATCTTGGATGACGTCATTTAAAGGAACCTTCATTCAGCAAGAAGCCGTCGGATGAAGAGAATGCTCCGCGTCGGATGTCTTGAAGATGGACCTGCTCCGCGCCGGATGGATGAAGATAGAAGATACCGTCTGGATGAAGACTTGTGCCCGTCTGGAGGACCACTTCTGCCCAAATTGGATGAAGACTTCTGCCCATTTGGAGGACCACTTCTGCCCGGTTTGATAAAGACATCTCCCGGTAAGGTGATCTTCAAGTGGTTAGTGTTAGGTTTTTTAAGGGCGGATTGAGTGGGTTTTAGAGTAGGGTTGGTTGTGTGGGTGGTGGGTTTTAATGTTGGGGGGGATTTGTAATTTTATTAAAGGTAAAAGAGCTGATTACTTTGGGGTAATGCCCCGCAAAAGGCCCTTTTAAGGGCTATTTGTAATTTAGTGAAGGGAAGGGCTTTTTTTATTTTGGGGAGGCTTTTTTATTTTGTTAGGGGGATTAGATTAGGTGTAATTAGTTTAAAAATCTTGTAATTTGTTTATTATTTTCTGTAATTTAGTGTTGTTTTTTTTTGTACTTTAGATCATTTTATTTAATTTAGGGAATTAATTTAATTATAGTGTAGTGTTAGGTGTAATTGTAACTTAGGTTAGGTTTTATTTTACAAGTACTTTTGTATTTATTTTAGCTAGGTAGTTTATTAAATAGTTAATAACTATTTAGTAACTATTCTACCTAGTTAAAATAAATACAAACTTGCCTGTAAAATAAAAATAAACCCTAAACTAGCTACAATGTAACTATTAGTTATATTGTAGTTATCTTAGGGTTTATTTTATAGGTAAGTATTTAGTTTTAAATAGCAATTATTTAGTTAATGATAGTTATATTTATTTAGATTTATTTAAATTATATTTAAGTTAGGGGGTGTTACGGTTAGGGTTAATATAGTGGTGGCAACGTTGGGGGCGGCAGATTAGGGGTTAATAAATGTAGGTAGGTGTCGGCGATGTTAGGGACGGCAGATTAGGGGTTAATAATATTTAACTAATGTTTGCAAGGCGGTAGTGCGGCGGTTTAGGGGTTAATATATTTATTATAGTGGCAGCGATGTCCGGTTTGGCAGATTAGGGGTTAAAATTTTAATTTTAGTGTTTGCGATGTGGGAGGGCCTCGGTTTAGGGGTTAATAGGTAGTTTATGGGTGTTAGTGTACTTTTTAGCACTTTAGTTAAGAGTTTTATGCTACGGCGTTGTAGTGTAAAACTCTTAACCACTGACTTTAAAATGCGGTACCAGGCTTGACAGGTGAGGGTCTACCGCTCACTTTTTGTCAGACTCGTAATACCAGCGCTATGCAAGTCCCATTGAAAAAATAGGATACGCAATTGACGTGAGTGGATTTGCGGTATTTGCGAGTCTGGCCAAAAAAGTGAGCGGTACACCTGTACCTGTAAGACTCGTAATACCAGCGGCCGTTAAAAAGCAGCGTTGGGACCGGCCAACGCTGCTTTTTAAGCCTAACGCACAACTCGTAATCTAGCTGAAAGTCTTTTAAGGAAGTTAAAATATATAAAGATAACCTTTCATTTACGGTATGCTTTAATTTGATTTGCTTAAAATGTGTATATAAGCTTTGAATTTGTATGCAGATATTGTTATCTGTTACCTTCAGATCTCAAGATATGTATTAATCTTGTAATTAATAAATGATTTATGTCAACTAATATTTGATAGATATGAGTATTAATTTAATCTGTTAGATAACCCAGATTGAATATTTGTCTATAGCTAGTTTTATATATATATAGCCAAGGCATATTAATAGTCATAATAATTCTTACAGCATCTCTTTTTCTATCCTCATTTGTGAGAATCATACAAATACATCTGTTGCTAAACACTCATTTAGTGACAGCCCTCGCCTGAGGTATACGACAATGTGTACCCGGTCCGGTCTAGACTAGGAGTACAGTCCCCTTCCGTGTTTTGTATATTACTGGGGTGATTACATAAGCCTTTGCACCCTTCCCTTGTTCCCATTTTGTTTGGATTTGAGAGCTTGCATTGTGTGGCTGTTTTAGGGTCCCAGGTATTGGAGAGGACCCTGACGTGGTACCTGGGCTTGTCCCATTTGGCCAGATGTGGTAACTAACCTTTCTATTTTTGCTTTTAAATCTTAGCTGTGAGCTTGCTAGTGAGTGCAGGGTTTTCTCTGTGTGTTGTATTCATTTGTTTTGTAATTTCCCTTATGGTTCTTGCACCCAGACCGGTCTGGGGTTAACTGCCTGTGACTCTGGGGACAGCACAGCTTCTTGTGAGTGCTACTGAGCACCCAGGGCTAAGCATCTTGCAGGGTCATGGGATGTGTACCCGGTCCAGTCTAGGAGTGCAGTCCCCTTCCGTGTTTTGTATATTACTGGGGTGATTACTTAAGCCTGTGCACCCTTCCCTTGTTCTCAGTTTGTTTGGATTTGAGAGCTTGTATTGTGTGGCTGTTTTAAGGTCCCAGGTATTGGAAAGGACCTTGACGTGGTACCTGGGCTTGTCCCATTTGGCCAGATGCAGTGACTAACCTTTTCATCTTTGCTTTGAAATCTTAGCTGTGAGCTTGCCTTGCTAGTGAGTGCAAGGTTTTCTCTGTGTGTTGTATTAATTTGTTTTGTAATTTCCCTATGGTTCTTGCACCCAGACCTGTCTGGGGTTAACTGCCTGTGTATCTGGGGACAGCACAGCTTCTTGTGAGTGCTACAAGGCTCCCAAGGCTGAGCATGTTGCAGGGTCATGGGATGTGTACCCGTTCCGGTCAAGGAGTGCAGTCCCCTTCCATGTTTTGTATATTACTGGCGTGATTACATAAGCCTGTGCACCCTTCCCTTGTTCCCAGTTTGTTGGAATTTGAGAGCTTGCATTGTGTGGCTGTTTTAGGGTCCCCGGTATTGACTAACCTTTCCATTTTTGCTTTTAAATCTTAGCTGTGAGCTTGCTAGTGAGTGCAGAGTTTTCTCTGTGTGTTGTATTAATTTGTTTTGTAATTTCCCTATGGTTCTTGCACCCAGACTTGTCTGGGGTTAACTGCCTGTGACTCTGGGGACAGCACAGCTTCCTGTGAGTGCTACTGAGCACCCAGGGCTGAGCATGTTGCAGGGTCATGGGATCTGTCAACGGTCCGGTCTAGGAGTGCAGTCCCCTTCCATGTTTTGTATATTACTGGGGTGATTACATAAGCCTGTGCACCCTTCCCTTGTTCCAATTTTGTTTGGATTTGAGAGCTTGCAAAACCTTTCCATTTTTGCTTTTAAATCTTAGCTGTGAGCTTGCTAGTTGAGTGCAAGGTTTTCTCTGTGTGTTGTATTAATTTGTTTTGTAACTTCCCCTATGGTTGTTGCACCCAGACCTGTCTGGGGTTAACTGCCTGTGACTCTGGGAACAGCACAGCTTATTGTGAGTGCTACTGAGCACCCAGGGCTCAGCATGTTGCAGGGTCATGGGCTGTGTACCCGGTCGCGGTCTGAGAGAGCAGTTCCTTTCCATATTTTGTATATTAGTGGGGTGATTACATAAGCCTGTGCCCCCTTCCTTTGTTCCCAGTTTGTTTGGATTCGAGAACTTGCATTATGTGGCTGTTTTATGGTCCCAGATATTGGAAAGGACCTTAACGTGGTACCTGGGCTTGTCCTATTTGGCCAGATGCGGTGACTAACCTTTCCATTTTTGCTTTTAAATCTTAGCTGTGAGCTTGCCAGTGAGTGCAGGGTTTCCTCTTTGTGTTGTATTAATTTGTTTGTCTGGGGTTAACTGCCTGTGACTCTGGGGACAGCACAGCTTCTGTGAGTGCTACTGAGTACCCAGGGCTGAGCATGTTGCAGGGTCATGGGATGTGTACCCGGTCCGGTCTAGGAGTTCAGTCCCCTTCCGTGTTTTGTATGTTACTAGGGTAATTACATAAGACTATGCACCCTTCCCTTGTTCCCAGTTTGTTTGGATTTGAGAGCTTGCATTGTGTGGCTGTTTTAGGGTCCCCGGTATTGAAAAGGACCTTGACGTGGTACCTGGGCTTGTCTCATTTGGCTAGATGCGGTGACTAATCTTTCCATTATTGCTTTTAAATCTTTGCTGTGAGTTTGCTAGTGAGTGCAGTTTTTTCTCTGTGTGTTGTATTAATTTGTTTTGTAATTTCCCCTATGGTTCTTGCACCCAGACCTGTCTGGGGTTAACTGCCTTTGACTCTGCCTTTTGACTCATGTTGTGTACCCAGTCCGGTCTAGGAGTGCAGTCCCCTTCCATGTTTTGTATGTTACTGTGTTGATTATATAAGCCTGTGCACCCTTCCCTTGTTCCCAGTTTGTTTGGATTTGAGAGCTTGCATTGTGTGGCTGTTTTAGGGTCCCAGGTATTGGAAAGGACCTTGACGTGGTACCTGGGCTTGTCCTATTTGGCCAGATGCGGTGACTAACCTTTCCATTTTTTCTTTTAAATCTTAGCTGTGAGCTTGCTAGTGAGTGCAGAGTTTTCTCTGTGTGTTGTATTAATATGTTTTCTAATTTCCCCTATGGTTCTTGCACCCAGACCTGTCTGGGGTTAACTGCCTGTGACTCTGGGGACAGCACAGCTTCCTGTGAGTGCTACTGAGCACCCAGGGCTTAGCATGTTGAAGGGTCATGGGATGTGTACCCGGTCCAGTCTAGAAGTGCAGTCCCCTTCTGTGTTTTGTATATTACTGGGGTGATTACATAAGCCTGTGCAGCCTTCCCTTGTTCCCAGTTTGTTTGGATTTGAGAGCTTGCATTGTGTGGCTGTTTTATGGTCCCAGGTATTGGAAAGAACCTTGACGTGGTACCTGGGCTTGTCCTATTTGGCCAGATGCTGTGACTAACCTTTCCATTTTTGCTTTTAAATCTTAGCTGTGAGCTTGCTAGTGAGTGCAGGGTTACCTCTGTGTGTTTTATTAATTTGTTTTGTAATTTCCCCTATGGTTGTTGCACCCAGACCTGTCTGGGGTTAACTGCATGTGACTCTGGGGACAGCACAGCTTCTTGTAAGTGCTACTGAGCAACCAGGGCTGAGCATGTTGCAGGGTCATAGGATGTGTACCCGGTCCGGTCTGAGAGTGCAGTCCCCTTTTGTGTTTTGTATATTACTGGTGTGATTACATAAGCCTGTGCACCCTTCCCTTGTTCCCAGTTTGTTTGGATTTGAGAGCTTGCATTGTGTGGCTGTTTTATGGTCCCAGGTATTGGAAAGGACCTTGACGTGGTACCTGGGCTTGTCCCATTTGGCCAGATGCGGTGACTAACCTTTCCATTTTTGCTTTTAAATCTTAGCTGTGAGCTTGTTAGTGAGTGCAGGGTTTTCTCTGTGTGTTGTATTAATTTGTTTTGTCATTTCCCCTGCGGTTCTTGCACCCAGACTTGTCTGGGGTTAACTGCCTGTGACTCTGGGGACAGCACAGCTTCTTGTGAGTGCTACTGAGCACCCAGGGCTGAGCATGTTGCAGGGTTATGGGATGTGTACTCGGTCCTGTCTAGGAGTGCAGACCCCTTCTGTGTTTTGTATATTACTGGGGTGATTACATAAGCCTGTGCACCCTTCCCTTGTTCCCAGTTTGTTTGGATTTGAGAGCTTGCATTGTGTGGCTGTTTTAGGGTCCCTGGTATTGGAAAGGACCTTGACGTGGTGTCTGGGCTTGTTCCATTTGGCCAGATGCGGTGACTAACCTTTCCATTTTTGCTTTTAAATCTTAGCTGTGAGCTTGCTAGTGAGTGCAGGGTTTTCTCTTTGTGTTGTATTAATTTGTTTTGTAATTTCCCCTATGGTCCTTGCACCCAGACCTGTCTGGTGTTAACTGCCTGTGACTCTGGGGAAAGCACAGCTTCTTGTGCATGTTACTGAGCACCCAGAGCTGAGCATGTTGCAGGGTCATGGGATGTGTACCCGGTCCGGACTAGGAGTGCAGTCCCCTTCCGTGTTTTGTATATATGTGTGTGTGTATATATATATATATATATATATATATATATATATATATATATATATATATAATATATATATATATATATATATATATATATATATATAGATACACACACACAAACATATACACACACACACATACAGACACACTTACATACAGACACACTCATATATATATATATATATATATATACATACACACACCATACACAGACATACACACACACACACACAGACATATACACACTTACATACAGACACACTTATATATATATATATATATAGATAGATAGATACTGTATACATACACACACCACACACCGACATACATACACACACACACATACACATGCATACATATATAATTTACCAAATCTATTGAAACTTGGGGGTTGATTTATGAAGCAGCAGATGCTGCAATCTACCCCCGAAGTTTCCGGCTCACCATAAACTTAAGTTAAGAAGCAGCGGTTGTAAGACGGATGCTCCTTAACTCATCCATCACCTCTGAGGTGGTGGACTGCAATTATCCTGATCAGATACGATCGGGATGATTGACACCCCTGCTAGCGGATGGTTGGCTGAAAATGTGCAGGGGGCAGTATTGCACAAGCAGTTCACCAGAAATGCTGATGCAATGTTAAATGCCAACAGTGTATGCTGTTAGCTATAGCTAATCATGTCCGCCCGTCATTTAATAAATTGGCCTCTAGGCCTTTAATGGTAGCTGCCACTCTGTACAAACACACTGAAGTCAAGCTATCATTAAATTCACAAATTCAAGTCAAGCTATCATTAAATTCACAAATTCAAGTCAAGCTATCAGTCAATTCACAAATTCAACTCAAGCTATCAGGCAATTCACAAATTCAAATCAAGCTATCAGGCAATTCACAAATTCAAGTCAAGCTATCAGGCAATTCCCAAATTCAAGTCAAGCTATCAGGCAATTTACAAATTCACATCAATCTATCAGGCAATTCACACATTCAATTCAAGCTATCAGACAATTCCCAAATTCAAGTCAAGCTATCAGACAATTCCCAAATTCAAATCAAGCTATCAGGCAATTCACAAATTCAAATCAAGCTATCAGGCAATTCACAAATTCAAGTCAAGCTATGAGGCTATTCACAAATTCAATTCAAGCTATGAGGCTATTCACAAATTCAAGTCAAGCTATCAGGCTATTCACAAATTCAAGTCAAGCTATCAGGCAATTCACAAATTCAAGTCAAGCTATCAGGCAATTCACAAATTCAAGTCAAGCTATCAGGCAATTCACAAATTCAAGTCAAGCTATCACAAACACTGCACAAAGTGTTACATCCCACTAACTGTAGCATTTGATTGCAGCAGTCACGGATCTGCTCTGACATCAGATGACCTTTAGCTAAATGGGAACTAGCTGGCATTATTTTTTTCCCAGCTCTCACTACAGCGGTTTCAGATAGTTAGTTGTAAGCACGGTGTCAAATATTATTTTCAAGGGAATTATTAGGGTGTTACCAGGCACACCTGATGCACACTCCTATGTGTCCTATATGTTTTTGAAGGGAGTGATTGGGGAGTGCCCCAGCACACCCCATGTGCTTGACTATGGCCTCTACTTATCAAGCCGTCAACAGCAAATACGCTGGAATTCCGCAGCGTATTTGTGGCGAGCCTGATTCGCCTTAGTTATCAAAGGCTACAGACCGGCAAAAGTAGAATTTAGTGACGTAACATGCGATCCGCCGGACTCAGTCTGACACAGATCGATGCTTACGTCACTACAGATGTTCCGAACGCAAGTTCGGCACAATCTGACTACTTTTGCTAGTTATCAAATAACTAGCAGGTAAGCTCGGCACTTTCCGGCCCAGCATACCTGGTTTTCAATCCGCCGCGCTGAAAGTGGCGGCTGCCATAGGAATCAATGGGAGTCTGACAGCAGCGAAAGCTCATGTTCGCTGCTGCCCGATATCCCATTGATTCCTATGGTAAATGTCTACACCTAACACCCTAACATGTACCCCGAGTCTAAACACCCCTAATCTGCCCCCCCCTACACTGCCGCCACCTACATTATACTTATTAACCCCTAAACCGCCGCTCCCGGAGCCCACCGCCACTCTAATAAACTGATTAACCCCTAAACCGCCGCTCCCGGACCCCGCCACAACTAAATACATTTTTTAACCCCTAAACTTAAGTCTAACCCTAACACCCCCTAACTTAAATATAATTTAAATAAATATAAGTTAAATTACTATCATTAAATAAATTATTCCTATTTAAAACTAAATACTTACCTATAAAATAAATCCTAAGATAGCTACAATATAACTAATAATTACATTGTAGCTATCTCAGGGTTTATTTTTATTTATTTTATTTATTTTAACTAGGTACAATAGTTATTAAATAGTTATTAACTATTTAATAACTTCCTAGTTAAAATAAATACAAATATACCTGTAAAATAAAACCTAACCTAAGTTACAATTACACCTAACACTACATTATAATTAAATAAATTCCCTAAACTAAATACAATTAAGAAAAATTATATAAAGTACAAAAACAAACAAACACTAAATTACAGAAAATAATAAAATAATTACAAGTTTTTAAACTAATTACACCTAATCTAATCCCCCTAATAAAAATAAAAAAGCCCCCCAAAATAATAAAAAGCCCTACCCTATACTAAATTACAAATAGTCCTTAAAAGGGCCTTTTGTGGGGCATTGCCCCAAAGTAATCAGCTCTTTTACCTGTAAAAAAAGAAATACAACCCCCCCAACATTAAAAACCACCACCCACACACCCAACCCTACTCTAAAACCCACCCAATCCCCCCTTAATAAAACACTAACCCCTTGAAGATCACCCTACCTTGAGACGTCTTCACCCAACCGGGCCGAAGTCCTCAACGAAGCCGGGCGAAGTGGTCCTCCAGATAGGCAGAAGTCTTCATCCAAGCCGGGCAGAGGAGGGCCTCCAGACGGGCAGAAGTCTTCATCCGGGTGGCATCTTTTATCTTCATCCTTCCGGTGCGTAGCGGGTCCATCTTCACGACATCCGACGCGGAGCATCCTCTTCAAACGACGTCCAACTGAAGAATGAAGGTTCCTTTAAGTGACGTCCAACTGAAGAATGAAGGTTCCTTTAAGTGACGTCATCCAAGATGGCGTCCCTTCAATTCCGATTGGCTGATAGAATTCTATCAGCCAATCGGAATTTAGGTAGGAAAAATCCTATTGGCTGATGCAATCAGCCAATAGGATTGAAGTTCAATCATATTGGCTGATGCAATCAGCCAATAGGATTGAGCTCACATTCTATTGGCTGATTGGAACAGCCAATAGAATGTGAGCTCAATCCTATTGGCTGATTGGATCAGCCAATAGGATTTTTCCTACCTTAATTCCGATTGGCTGATAGAATTATTATCCAATTAGCCAATTAGCCAATCGGAATTGAAGGGACGCCATCTTGGATGACATCACTTAAAGGAACCTTCATTCTTCAGTTGGACGTCGTTTGAAGAGGATGCTCCGCGTCGGATGTCGTGAAGATGGACCCGCTCCTCATTGGAAGGATGAAAATAGAAGATGCCGCCTTGATGAAGACTTCTTCCCGTCTGGAGGACCACTTCACCCGGCTTGGATGAAGACTTCTGCCCGTCTGGAGGACCACTTGCCCGGGCTTCGGCTCGGTTGGGTGAAGACGTCTCAAGGTAGGGTGATCTTCAAGAGGTTAGTGTTAGGTTTTATTAAGGGGGGATTGGGTGGGTTTTAGAGTAGAGTTGGGTGTGTGGGTGGTGGGTTTTAATGTTGGGGGGTTGTATTTCTTTTTTTACAGGTAAAAGAGCTGATTACTTTGGGGCAAAGCCCCGCAAAAGGCCCTTTTAAAGGCTATTTGTAATTTAGTATAGGGTAGGGCTTTTTTTATTTTGGGGGGCTTTTTTATTTTATTAGGGGGATTAGATTAGGTGTAATTAGTTTAAAAACTTGTAATTATTTTATTATTTTCTGTAATTTAGTGTTTGTTTTTTTGTACTTTAGATAATTTTTCTTAATTGTATTTAATTGTATTTAGTTTAGGGAATTTATTTAATTATAGTGTAGTGTTAGGTGTAATTGTAACTTAGGTTAGGTTTTATTTTACAGGTATATTTGTATTTATTTTAACTAGGAAGTTATTAAATAGTTAATAACTATTTAATAACTATTTGACCTAGTTAAAATAAATACAAAGTTGCCTGTAAAATAAAAATAAACCCTGAGATAGCTACAATGTAATTATTAGTTATATTGTAGCTATCTTAGGGTTAATTTTATAGGCATGTATTTAGTTTTAAATAGGAATAATTTATTTAATGATAATAATATTTATTTAGATTTATTTTAATTATATTTAAGTTAGGGGGTGTTAGGGTTAGGGTTAGACTTAGGTTTAGGGGTTAATAAATTTAATATAGTGAGGGCGACGTTGGGGGCGGCATATTAGGGGTTAATAAATTTAGGTAGGTGGCGTGGTGTAGGGACCGGCAGATTGGGGATTAATCGATATAATGTAGGTGGCGGTGGGCATCTTGAGCGGTGGTTTAGGGGTTAATAATTGTATTTAGTTGCAGCGGGGTCCGGGAGCAGCGGTTTAGGGGTTACTATATTTATTAGAGTTGCGGCAGGTTCCGGGAGCGGTGATTTAGGGGTTAATATATTTATTAGAGTTGCGGCGGGGTCCGGGAGCAGCGGTTTAGGGGGTAAAACAGTGTAGTATAGTGTGGGTGCTTAGTGACAGGGTACCAATAAAGCTGTAAAAAAGCCAAAGAGCAGCGAGATCGATGACTGTTAGTTAACAACAGTCCGCTGCTCATCGCCCCGTACTTGGTGTGCGGCTTTTTGACAGCTTTTTTGATAATTTTGGAGAACGTATTCAGGTCCGCGGCAGCGATGTTAGGCGAACTTAGGCGAGCATATTGGGGCCGTCGAATGCAGGTAAGTTGACAAGTTGATAAATAGAGGCCTATGTCTTTACAAAGTGGCATTTAATTTTAATATATAATTTCTAGCAACCATTAAATCAATAGTTGAAAGCAGCTTGAGCCCTTAAGCTAAATATTTTCATGTAAATTTTGAGTCTTTTCATCAGAAATTAAGCTTGTTCTATGATTTCAAGTGAAGCAATGTAGTTTTATAACCATTTGATATGTCCAGGCATGAATACAACTCTGCAGAGGAGAATTATATGGGGGTTCTGTACTGGCCAGGTCAAAGATTTGTCTTGTTTTTAACAAAGAGATTATGGAGATATATCACTT
Organism: Bombina bombina; assembly: GCF_027579735.1. Taxonomy (NCBI): domain Eukaryota; kingdom Metazoa; phylum Chordata; class Amphibia; order Anura; family Bombinatoridae; genus Bombina; species Bombina bombina. The sequence continues at coordinate 237,329,405 of NC_069507.1, forward strand.
TCCTTAGAAATTGGATATTGTTTTTGAGAAAAATATTGAATCCTGGAATTACCTCTTCCCTTTCTAATCTATCACATTCCTGCTTATTAGTTAGATTAAAAGTGGGGACGCGATAAGCAATATCATTACCTCTTTAACTAGTGCACATGTTACAAGTTACGCTCAAGCACAAACAAAATTTGTCCCAATGGATAAGCGAGCCTAGAGCCCTAGCGTAAAGTATAAGAGTTCAAAAATGTTGCACCAAACACCACATAAATACATTAAAGGGACAGGTAAGTCAAAATTAGACTTTCATGACTCAGATAGGGCATGCAATTTTAAACAACTTTCCACTTAACTTTTATCGTTAAATTTGTTTTGTTCTCTTGGTATTCTTTGTTGAAAGCAAAAATTAGGTAGGATCATAGCCTAATTTTTAAGTCATTGAAGGTTGCCTCTTATCTCAGTGCATTTTAACAGTTTTTCACAATTAGCACTAGTTCTTGTGTGCAATATAGATAACATTGTGCTAACTCACGTGGAGTTAACTAGGAGTCAGCACTGATTGGCTAAATTGCAAGTGTGTCAAAAACACTGAGATAAGGGGGCAGTCTGCAGAGGCATATATACAAGGTAATCACTGAGGTAATAAGTGTATTAATATAACTGTGTTGGTTATGCAAAACTGGGCAATGGGTAATAAATGTATTATCTATCTTTTTAAATAATAAAAAATCTGGAGTAGACTGCCCCATTAAAATAAACTATCACACTCATATACACACTTTTCGATTAAAATATTTCATATGAATATTAATATATATATATATATTATAAAGATTAAAGGTATATGGTATGTGACAATGTATTTGACCAGAATCTATCTATCTATCTACCTTCATATGTCTTTATCAAGGAAGTAACATTAATAACTATATAATTGCCCTCTACACACAAATTATCTTTATTTCCAGTTCCAATTTGTTGCTTAAGAACATTATTTGTATCAACAATTATATACCTGTGTTGCCAAAAAGTCTATCCTGTTGGGCTTGCTTTCTGTTCTATGTTTTGAGGCTTAAACCGAAATAATAGAACATACACATATACTTGGAGATAATAAACATTAATTATTCACTCTACGAAGCAGAATTTGTACATAGATATAAAGATAGAATTATAGATAGAAATATAGATAGATATTCCATCTATTTCATTAACAACTTTTTCTGTCACAACTGTTTGATATTCATTTTTATTTTATTTTAATTTTAGAATTATTAAAAAAAAAAAGGCTCAAATTGGAAGCAAAAAATATAACTTTTCTAATAAAAAAAAATCCTGCTAGATGGATAGATGATGGATAGATGATGGAGACAGACAGATTATAGACTAAATTTATTTTTTATTTTCATGTTTAAATTCTTTAAAATAAATGCTCCACCCATATATTAGCAAGCGTTAATGTTTGGAAAATAGTTGTATAACAGTGTGTAATTCATGATTTTCTTTTCTTTGCGACTGCTATCTTCTCTGAATTTGATCTGTAAGTAGAAGAAAATGGAGGATTAATCACCTTTTCTAAGCAATTATGAAAAATTCAGAACATTACAAAGAAGTGAAATATTCTTTTACTGTTTCTCTATGTAATTATGGACCAGATTACAAGTGGAGCGCTAACAATTATGTGCAAGTGAAAAGGAATTTATTTTGGGGCTTTGCACCTGTCAGGTTTATCGCTTGTATTACAATTTGAAAGTAAGCAGGATCAGTTCAGCGCAATTGCGATCATGCTTGGATTATTACTGCGTTCTCAGAGCTCTGGTTAACTGTTTTACAAAACAAAAAGTGTCACAAAAGACCTAAAAAATACAATACAAAATGCAGTTATACTCAATAATAACACCATCTAATAAATATAAATTGCACAGTACAGTTACACTCATAATAACACCATCTAATATATATACATTACAGTTACACAATGACACCATCTAATACATATACATTACACAGTACAGTTACTCTCATAATAACACAGTCTAATAAATATACATTACACAGTACAGTTACACTCATAATAACACCATCTAATAAATATGCATTATACAGTACAGTTACACACATAATAACACCATATACTAAATATATATTACACAGTACAGTTACACTCATAATAACACCATCTAATACATATACATTAGACAGTACAGTTACACACATAATAAGACCATCTAATAAATATACATTACACAGTACAGTTACACACATAATAACACCATCTATTAAATATACATTACACAGTACAGTTACACACATAATAACACCATCTAATAAATATACATTACACAGTACAGTTACACATATAATAACACCATCTAATAAATATACATTATACAGTACAGTTACACTCATAATAACACCATCTAATAAATATACATTACACAGTACAGTTACACACATAATAACACCATCTACTAAATATATATTACATAGTACAGTTACACACATAATAACACCATCTAATACATATACATTACACAGTACAGTTACACACATAATAAGACCATCTAATAAATATACATTACACAGTACAGTTACACACATAATAACACCATCTAATAAATATACATTACACAGTACAGTTACACACATAATAACACCATCTAATAAATATGCATTACACAGTACAGTTACACACATAATAACACCATATACTAAATATATATTACACAGTACAGTTACACACATAATAACACCATCTAATACATATACATTAGACAGTACAGTTACACACATAATAAGACCATCTAATAAATATACATTACACAGTACAGTTACACACATAATAACACCATCTATTAAATATACATTACACAGTACAGTTACACACATAATAACACCATCTAATAAATATACATTACACAGTACAGTTACACATATAATAACACCATCTAATAAATATACATTATACAGTACAGTTACACTCATAATAACACCATCTAATAAATATACATTACACAGTACAGTTACACACATAATAACACCATCTACTAAATATATATTACATAGTACAGTTACACACATAATAACACCATCTAATACATATACATTACACAGTACAGTTACACACATAATAAGACCATCTAATAAATATACATTACACAGTACAGTTACACACATAATAACACCATCTAATAAATATACATTACACAGTACAGTTACACACATAATAACACCATCTAATAAATATACATTATACAGTACAGTTACACTCATAATAACACCATCTAATAAATATGCATTACACAGTACAGTTACACACATAATAACACCATCTACTAAATATATATTACACAGTACAGTTACACACATAATAACACCATCTAATAAATATACATTACACAGTACAGTTACACACGTAACACCATCTAATAAATATACATTACACAGTATAGTTACACTCATAATAACACCATCTAATAATATACATTACATAGTACAGTTACACTCATAACACTATCTAATAAATATACATTACACAGTACAGTTACACTCATAATAACACAGTCTAATAAATATACATTACACAGTACAGTTACACTCATAATAACACTGTCTAATAAATATGCATTACACAGCACAGTTACACACATAATAACACCATCTAATAAATATATATTACACAGCACAGTTACACACATAATAACACCATCTAATAAATATACATTACACAGTACAGTTACACACATAATAACACCATCTAATAAATATACATTACACAGTACAGTTACGCACATAATAAGACCATCTAATAAATATACATTACACAGTACAGTTACACGCATAATAAGACCATCTAATAAATATACATTACACAGTACAGTTACACACATAATAACACCATCTAATAAATATACATTACACAGTACAGTTACACTCATAATAACACCGTCTAATAAATATACATTACACAGTACAGTTACACACATAATAACACTGTCTAATAAATATACATTACACAGTACAGTTACACTCATAATAACACTGTCTAATAAATATACATTTCACAGTACAGTTACACACATAAGACTATCTAATAAATATACAATACACAGTACAGTTACATTCATAATAACACCATCTAATAAATATACATTACACAGTACAGTTGCATTCATAATAACACCATCTAATAAATATACATTACACAGTACAGTTACACTCATAATAACGCTATCTAATAAATATACATTACACAGTACAGTTACACTCATAATAACACTGTCTAATAAATATACATTACATAGTACAGTTACACTCATAATAACACCATCTAATAAATATACATTACACAGTATAGTTACACTCATAATAACACCATCTAATAAATATACATTACACAGTACAGTTACACTCATAATAACACTGTCTAATAAATATACATTACACAGTACAGTTACACACATAATAACACTGCATAATAAATATACATTACACAGTACAGTTACACTCATAATAACACTGTCTAATAAATATACATTTCACAGTACAGTTACACACATAAGACTATCTAATAAATATACAATACACAGTACAGTTACATTCATAATAACACCATCTAATAAATATACATTACACAGTACAGTTGCATTCATAATAACACCATCTAATAAATATACATTACACAGTACAGTTACACTCATAATAACGCTATCTAATAAATATACATTACACAGTACAGTTACACTCATAATAACACTGTCAAATAAATATACATTACATAGTACAGTTACACACATAATAACACCATCTAATAAATATATTTTACACAGTACAGTTACACTCATAATAACACCATCTAATACAAATTATTATTATATTCCACAAAAAAGGACTCAAAGAAATGAGGTCTCAGGTGTTAGAAGAAAAAGGCTGCAAAGGGCTTTAACATAGAGATATATACATATACATGTCTAAAGATGTATATGTATATGTTTGTGTGTATAATATATATATATATATATATATATATATATATATATATATATATATATATATATATATATATATATATGTGTGTATGCATATGTGTATATATCTATTTACAGACATATATACACATAAACATGCACATATATACTGTATATATATATATATATATATATATATATATATATATATATATATATATATATATATGTGTGCATTGAAACCATTTGCAGTTAAGTAGATGAAAACATGTAAAATATATTTATGCAATATTCATATTTAATAAAGTGTTTTTCTGTGTATTTACTCTACATATTTTACATTCCAATGTTCTGCACATAGCAGAATATGTTCTAAGTATTTATAAATAGATATTCCTATATATATTTAAATATATCTGTATATATCTAAATCTATATTTAATCCTATATACATGAAGGTATAAATATTTATTTGTGCAAAATACCATCAGATGTATTTATGAATAAATAAAACATATTCTACTATGTGAAGAACATTGGAATGTGAAATATTCATATTTTCATGTTGGGTTAGTGCACTTGACATTATGCAATTGGGTTGGTGCGCAAGTTGGGTATTAGGCTTTTTTTTACCACTTTTTTTGCTCCTTTGACTTCTATGGGGGAATATGTTATCACACACGCAATATTCTAAGTTAGACTTTTTATGTGTATCGATTAGTGCGCAAGCGAAAACTGTTTACATTCAACTTGTAATACGAGCGCTTCTTGACACGCACAAACAGCTTATTTCTAGCAGAGTTAATGCTGGAGCAGGTGCGTTAAATAACGCTCCACCTGTAATCTGACCCTATATTGAGCTTGTTTGTGAAATTTGCTGAGAAACGTTGATTCATTTAATAGCTTTTTAAACATCAAATTGGCATTGTTGAACACTTTGTAATCAGCACAATTATTCAGGTAAAAGCAGGAGAAAGAAAAAAATTCTTTGTTAACAGCTATTATAGAATATTATACATCATGTACAAACTTTGCTTATAAATTAGATTGTAGCTAAAAACAGCACAAAAAGGCCTCTATTTAACAAGCTCCGTACGGAGCTTGTGGGCCCCTGTTTCTGGCGAGTCTTCAGACTTGCCAGAAACAGCAGTTATGAAGCAACGGTCACAAAGACTGCTGCTCCATAACACTGTCTGCCTGCTCTGAGCAGACGGACAGACATCGCCGGAAATCAACCCGATCAAGTACGATCGGGTTGATTGACACCTTCCTGCTGGCGGCCCATTGACCGCGAGTCTGCAGGGGGCGGCGTTGCACCAGCAGCTCTTGTGAGCTGCTGGTGCAATGCTGAATACGGAGAGCGTATTGCTCTCCGCATTCAGCGAGGTCTGGCGGACCTGATCCGCAGTGTCGGATCAGGTCCGCCAGACCTTGTTAAATAGATGCCAAAGGGTTCAGAAGTGAAATAGCAGGGTCAAAGGTAATTAAACAAAAAGCTGTTGTGCATATAAATGTTAAAACATCAGTGTTAATTTCGTTGACGAAAATATTTTCGTCAAAGTTTCCGTCAGCAGCATGTTTTTAGTAGATGACCACTTAACGATAATTAAATTAGTATTTAGTCAACTGACGAAAATTATGACTAAAACTAATTCCAATTTTCGTCAAGGAACGAAACCAAACGAAAATGGGAGGATCTGTGGGAGGGACGTCACCTGAACTTAACTTCCGCTTTCCTCAGAGCTCCGCCTGTCTGTTAGAGATTGAGATAGAGTGAGACGCAGTGCGCATGCATGGGAGAGAGAGTGAGAGACGCAGGATCCCTCTGTCTGCCTGGGACTTCTGGAAGAATGCCCCGTGTCTGGAGACTGGAATTTGGATGTGATTGTTGTGACGTGGTGGTGATTTGTTTTCCCTCCTAGTAGCAGCGTTAGGGCAGCAGTACTGGTTAGCACTGACTGAAGCAGCAGCCAGCCACGTGGTTATGCCATTGATTGCAATGCATTTCCCTACTCCCTCCATCTCCTATTGTGTCAGCCTCCTCTTGTGACTATACTTAGTAGTTACTACAGTGACTCAGTCCGTTAACTCTAATGACTACTGACCACCACTCCCTGTCCCATCTAATTTTTCTAAAAGGTGAATTTATAAGGGGCACTGATCTGATCCATCTGATGGGCCTGAAAACTAGGGGCAGAGTGGGGAGATGTCTGCTTGCTCTGCTGCTGCCCGTGCGCACTCAAGGCCGGATTGGCCTACCAGGATATCATTTCATTTATCATTGGGCTGCAGCAGCTGGGGCTGGAAAGCTACAACTTAAAGGGGTGTTTAATGGATGCAATTGGGTTGCTGGGTACCTATATAGCCCCAATCTGGCACTTTTTTAAGTACAAACTAGTATTATACATATATCTAATATAAAATATGTATGGAAGGTGTATCCCAGTAATCCCCTTTGATAAAAATGGGGTGTGTGCATTATACTGAGTCAACGTAAAATAGAGCTGGTCTCCAAATTTCCCAGGGCTGCTTTTTTTTCCCCTCCAGCCCTGTGCCCACTGCCCAGTCCTACCAGCCGTACGTAAGTTGCTGAGCTGACTGACCCCTCCCTTACACATACACACAGCAATTTTCTGTTTTCTGTATTACCATTTTGACTACTAGTAATTTCTTTCTTTGTGTGTAACACCAGTCACCACCAGGTAGCAGCATACACTGCTGCACAAACTGTACAGAAATGTTAGCGTCTGGGAGAAAGAGAAGAGAAGATCTATGGATGCATTTTACATTTAATGCTAAGGAGAACAATACCCTTTGCAAACCATGTGGAGTGACAATCATTGGTAAAAATACAACAAACTTGAAGCATCAATTGCAGACGAGTCATTCGGAAATTCATACAAAGGTATGCACACTTTACTTAAATGTTTTTTAAGCTAACGTTATAATAGTCAGGGAGGTAACCCAAACTGGTGTTTTCACTAAACTTAAAGGGACATAAAACAGGTTGAGATCTGTGCATATCCTAAAAGGGTTAATTAATTAAAACAGTTTGCATAAAAAAATGTTTAAAAATTGCTGTCAAGTATTTTCTTTTTATCATTTTCAAAATGGCCTGGAGCAGCCAACTCCACCCCCCCCCCCTTATCAGTGTTTTACACAGGCATTGTATTTCAACTGAGTTTACAGCTTCTAGGCATGCTCCAACAGATAATCCCTATGCACTTTTGCATTCTACCAACAACAACAAAAAACACAATAGATATAGATACAGCCATAGAAGGAAATGTGTGGGGGGAGTTAGAGCTTTACAATTCAGAAACTAAAAAGAAAGGGTTAATGGTGCGGCACTGCAGTATACAATTGCAGGTAAAGTAATTAAAATACATATTATTATATTTTGTCTCTCTATCCCATTCCATTCACAACTTATTTTATGTCCCTTTAATACAAGCCAAAAGAAACCACTGCTGTCTGTATTGATTAGATAACTAACACTTTGATATATTGTAGGAGGAAGGGACATAAATGTAGTATATAGAGACAACTGAACTTTGAGCCGAAGATGGTTGAGATAGAAAGAAAAATTCTGAATAATTGTATTTTTTCCCCCTGATTCAATCCCACAGATACAGAAAACATTAAATGATGGGCCAAGTCAAGCCAATGCACCACAGCAAAATATTTACACAGCTCTTCTAAGTGCTTCAAAATACAAAAATGACTCTAAGGAACAACAGGCCAGGGAGGATGCCATAGCAAAATGGATTGGGCGCACTGGATTACCAGTCAGATCGATTGAAGATGAAGACTTTGTTAACATGATGGCGACCGTAGATAGGAGACTGAGTGTTCCAAAGAAAACTAAAATAAACAATCTGATTGACAAACATTATGAAGATGAAAAACAAAAATTAAAAAAGAGACTGGCTGCTGCCCGGAGAGTATCTGTTTGCACTGATTTGTGGACAAAAAAATTACTAACAGCTTCATTCCTTGGTATAAGTATGTGCTACTTTTGTGTTGACCAAAATAAAGCTAAACACATATTGTTGGCCCTTGAACAAGTAGCACACCCACACACTGTACAGTCAATCAAATCCTGTGTGGACAAATGCTTGCAAGAGTGGGACATACCAAAGAGGAAGATCCTTACAGTGATAACAATCAATGGGAATAATATGACAGCAGCATTTTAACACACCACCAGCTTTAGTGTAGAAGACTTCCCCATAACGGAAAGTGATTCTGAGTCATCCGAGTCTGAAATTGATGATTTGTGGTGAGCCATTTTTATTAGTTTTGTTATCTTTTTCATGACAGTCGATTATAACATGGAATGGATGTCTATGAGATTGATGTTGGGGGCGGGCTGCCTGACTCTGTATCTTTTGTTGTTATTTTTCTATTTCCACTACTTTGAAATTTGTATTAATCTTGTGTAAAAGTATTCCCATCATTAAGATATTGAGGGTTAAAAAAATTGAATGTAAACCTTTTCTATACTTTATGCTTATTTGGCTGTGCTCTGTCCTCTTGTTAGGTACCAACAGATCAACATGGACCTGACACCGTGTGTGGTGCATACCTTACAACTTGTGGTCCACATGGTGCAGAAGGAGGCAAGTATTAACAGAATCCTTGATAAAGCACGGTCAGTAGTGAAACACTTTTGCAAGTCTTCCGTTACAACACAGAAGATATTGGAGCAGTGTGGCCTTATTGTTTTAAATGACTGCCCTGCCCTACACGCTGGTCAAGTACATTCAACATGATCGCACAACTCCTCAAAGTAAAAGACTGCCAAATCACAAACAACATGGGATGGGACAGCTTTCTCCCTTGGAAATGGCAAAAGCTCACATCATTGCATGACCTGCTGCTGCCATTTGCAGAACATACTAAAACCCTCCAGAGTGACACCATGTCCATGTCCCTGGCTGTTCCTGCCCTCTTTGATCTGCTCAGTCACCTTGATGACTTTAAACAGAACACTAGCTACCAAGACCTTGCCACAATTGCACAGAAGATGAAATGGAATGTGAACCAGCGTTTTGCTTCATTCTTGGATACAACAGATGAAAGGTTCTCCCCACTTGCGGCTGCTGCTTGTCTTCTCAACCCTACTGTCTGCGAAACCCTTGTTGATGTGGCTGATGATAATATTCAGGAACTGCTTAAACAGGCAGAGGAGTATGTGGTAAGAAAATCCATATTGCCCCACACACAAGATGAGGATCTGTCTGAAGAATATGATGCACTTGCAGTTGCATAAGAGATTATTGAGAAATCACAGGAAAAAGCCCCACCATCCACATCAAAGCACCCAGTCTTTTGATTTCTCTCAAAATGCCACAGAAGACCCAGGCAGATGACCTCCCCAAACAGCATAAAGCAGCAGATCAGAAAATATAAGGAGGAAGAGCTTTTGCAACAACCCATCACTGATGACAACACTGGAACAGATTTTTGTCTGTCAAAGAATGATACTTTTTTCGCCAGTTAAAACCTTTTGCATTAGACCTGTTGGTTATGCCAGTTTCTCAAGCCTTTTCAGAGAGGATATTCAGTGTCACAGATGACCTTTCATTCGAGGCCGGTGGAATAGAGCGAGGGTCATATTGGCACTAAGTGCTTTCCTTAAAATCCATTGAAACAAATAGAAATGTTTTTATTCTCCAGTTATTTATAACATATTAAGAAGCATTGTAGCATACCTATACTTGGGGGTGTGGGTTGTGGTGTGCTTCACTGCTTATTGCTATAGGAAGAATCATTAATTCAACAGTTCTAATTGTCAAATACATTCATAGAAAAAATGCATAGGCTAGTGCTACAATGCCATTAGTAAGTGGGTTTGGATTTTGTGGGACTTTAATATCAACCACCACCAATCAACTCCTCTATCTCTCTTAGCATTGATAATAGAGGTAAATATATCACACTAAATAAAAAAGAAAAATAGACCAGTAAGTTTAGTTACAGTAACTTTCAATTAGATGCAAATTGTTGCTATGAATGAATGATGTCATGTCAATGAATCTAGCAGTGAATAGTATTCACTCCTGCTATTGGCAGTCCTTCATAAACCTATAGTATACCCATGGCAAGATTTATAATTAGGCAGAGTAGGCACGTCACAGGCACTGCCACTCTCCATAGAGGGGCGCTGTGCAGGTGGCACGTGCCTTCTCTGCCTAATTGCTGCTGACTGAGGTGTCCGGTGTCTGTCCTGTGTGGCACATTGACAGGAGGATACCTGACATCTCAGAGAAGAAAGGCTGCACCTATACAATCATGCTTGTCCATTCAGTCATTGCAGCCTTACGTCAGGCCCAGGTTCTTCCCCTAGGGGAGTCGGCAGCAGGACCTCAGCGTAAGGCTGCCCTACCTTACGCCTGTCCACAATGTGGTGCCACTGCCAGAAATGTAAATCCATCCCTAGTAGCTAGCTATATATATGCTCACTTGCTGTCAAATTTAGCACTGAATAGTATTCTCTGCTGTATTGACAGCACTTCCTATAGCAACAATATGCATCTCATTGTAAGTTAATGGTGTGTTCTTAGTGTGATACATATTTACCTCAAGTGTCAATGCTGAGACGGAGAGAGGAGTTATAAAAAGTGGTTATTCTTATAGTTCCACACAGTATGATTGCTGGCATTGTATTTGTAGCCTCTGCACTTTTTCTTTGAATGTATCTGAGAATTAGAACTTTTGAAATTTGACATAAACTGTGTGAACAGTTAGTAACTGATTCTTATTATAGAAATAAGCATTACCCTTGAGTATTGGTTAATTACTTTAGTAGTTATGCTGTCTGTGCCTTTGCTGCTGTTGTCTTGTAGCACTAGCTGGCTGCCAAATTGTTTTGTTGTGTACTGCTAACAAGTTACTTGAACTGTTAAAAGGTTTTATATTCAGGTAATAATATGTGCAATGGCATTACAGTTGCACTTCTGTTTGTCAAAATTCAAAAAGCAATATTCTTGTTTGTATATGAAACTAGCTTTTATTTATAAAGATGTTACCACAAGGGCTAAATCTGTGTCTATGTATTCTTTGCATGTTCAAACCTTAATACCATATACCAATACCATAAATAATAACATATTATTAGACTTTTAATCCAGGAGTATATATGTAATGATTTTGGATTGGAAATTCTAGAGTCAAGTAACTTGCTCATCCGCATAGTGTGTAATGCCCCCCAAAAAAGGGACTTTTAGTCATCATTTTTTTTAAATCGGAGCTAAAAACGAAATATATATTGATTTACCTCCTATTGTTATAGTCAATTCCTCCGCCCGCCATTTTGTCCCTCATTTCTGCTGTGATTGACAGTTCTCTAAGCAAATCTTGTTCCCCCCCCCCCCCCCCCCGGAGCGTTCAGCCCCTTTTTTGACACGTCACGTGACGTTAATGCACATGCATGAACTACCGGATGACTTAGCAGACTCAATGTGCGTCCACAAATCGCGCATGCTTACAACGAAGGAGCAATCATTTTGGAAACAATTGGAGCGAGTTGCAAGTAAGTATCGCTGCTCCGCAAATCAAAGCTATTTCATTTTCAATGCAAAATGATTCCTATTTAAACAAACACGAATATTAAAAATATAAAAAGGATAATTATACATTTACAAAAGATTGGCACTTTACTTTAGCTTTACTATAGTATTGTATACAGCGAATTGTTATCAACAAAGACAGACGAAATTCTATACTTTATTTTAATTCCAATTTCTATCTTTTTATTTGCACTATCTCAATATATATTATTTATAATTCAATTATGGATATTATAATCGATTGAACATTAATAATATCAATAAAATGAGATTTGAACAATTATAAAGATTAGCGGGCAATAGATGTCTATATGTATAAAAGTAAATATACACAAATATATATTTTAATCATTCCGTGATAAAAAATTCTGATAGTACATTGATACTAGTAATCTACTAAACAAAAAATATATTTAATAACAAATTCAGCATTGCTCTACTGTGAGCTAGCTAAACACATGATGATCAAATGATGATAGACCAATGTATGTTTCAATACAATTTTTTTATCATATTATTTGAATGCTTCGCCTTATGTTATGTACTATTTTTTTTTATGTAAGTTTAAATCTAACAAGAATTAAAATAATTTAATTAGATATTGGGTATTTAGTCTTTATTTAAAACTATAATTCTAGAGTTTACTGTACCTTTACCCTTTTATTTGCAATTTTTATAATTACAATTCAAAAATATTTTATTGTTTTAAATATATATTTTATTACAATTAATTTTCATTCATAATTTTGTAACGTTGAACACAATGGCCTCTATTTAACAACGTCTTGTGGACCTGATCCGACACTGCGGATCAGGTCCGCCGGACCTCGCTGAATGCCGAGAGCAATACGCTCTCCGTATTCAGCATTGCACCAGCAGCTCACAAGAGCTGCTGGTGCAACGCCGCCCCCTGCAGACTTGCGGCCAATGGGCCGCCAGCAGGGGGGTGTCAATCAACCCGATCGTACTCAATCGGGTTGATTTCCGGCGATGTCTGTCCGCCTGCTCAGAGCAGGCGGACAGCGTTATGGAGCAGCGGTCTTTGTGGCCGCTGCTTCATAACTGCTGTTTCTGGCGAGTCTGAAGACTCGCCAGAAACAGGTGCCCACAAGCTCCGTACGCAGCTTGTTAAATAGAGGCCAATATGTATTAGTTATGTGTAATTTTGCTTATGATTGACAATGCAAAGAAATGATAATATTGAACTGTGTGTATTGATAACACATTTATTTTTATAGTTAAATCTTAATAGTGCTAAAGCATGTGTACACTTAAATTTTTTGGATGTACAGCGGTCACATTCATTGCTCTCTCTATACCCCCTCTCTTTTGAAATGTATGTATACTCTCTCCACCCTCTTTCTCTCTCTATCAAACAGCATTTGATATCTATACCCAAAATTTTTATCTCTATCCACCCTCTATTGCTATCTTTATCCCACTCTTTTGATCTCTCTCTACAAACAATTTTAACCTCTATCTAGCTTTGTTAGCTCTCTCTCCAAATCTCATTTTATCTCTCTCATACAATTATATATATTTTTTCTATAACTCTTTTGCTCTCTATATCACCACCCTTTTTTTGTCTTTCCATCAACTTCTCTATCATTCTATACACATCTTTTGATCTCTCTAACACTTTTTAATCTATCTATACACCCTTTTATTTTCTAGACTCTATTATACTCTATCTCTCCTCTCTTTTTCACTTTCTAGTCACTATTTTGCTATCTCTTAAGCTCTCATTTTCTCTCTCTTTCTCTCTACCTTCTCTCTTGCTGTCCATCTCCCTCTTTTGATCTCTCTTCCCTTCTCTTTTGCTATCTCTACACTCTATTTTTCTATCTCTCTCTCTACCCTCTATTTTCCTATCCTACCTCTTTTGAGCTCTCTCCCATTTCTTTTTTGCTCTATACCCCCTCTTTTGCTCTATCTACACCCAATTTTGATAAGATTAATTTCTCATTTGCTCTATAACTCTATACACTCTATTTTTCTAAAAATATCACTCTTTTTTTCTCTCTCCCCTTTCTTTTGCTCTATACACCCTCTTTGGCTATCTATTCAGCTCTCATTAGTTCTCTCTCTCTCTAAACTCTCTTTTTATCTCTATCTCTATATTTTTTATCTCTCCCCTCTCTATTTGGCTCTCTCTCAACTCTCTTCCGCTCTCTCTACTCCGTCTTTTGATCGCTCTTTGGATCTCATTTGCTCTCTCTCTCCCCTATTTTTGGATATCTATCGCCCTCTTTTTATCTTTCTACCCTCTCTTTTTAACTCTATTCAATCTGTTTTGCTCTATCTAACCACTCGTTTGCTATTTCTTCATCTCTCATTTGCTCTTTCTCTCTCTCTCTATACCCTCTCTTTTGCTCTATATCTCCCTCTTTTAATCTCTCTTCCCTCTCTTTTGCTCTCTCTTCTCCCTCATTTGCTATCTCTTCATCTCTCATTTGATGGCTCTTTCTCTCTACCCTCTCTCTTGCTGTCCATCTCCATCTTTTTCTCTCTCTACACTCCTTTTCTCTCTACACTCTTTTGCTCTCTATACTCCATCTTTTTTAGATCTCTTCATCTCTTGTTTACTATCTCTCTCTCTCTTGTTTCTATTTTGCTCTCCATCTCTCTCTTTTTCTCTCTCTCCACTCTCTTTTGCTATGTATAACCCCTCTTCTTTTTCATTTTATAACCCCTCTTTTACTCTCTCCATCTCTCATTGGCTCTCTCTATCTCTCTACCCTTTCTTTTGATCTACCTTTTTTGATCTATATCCACCTCCTCTTTTGATATATCTTACCTATATTTTTCACTCTAACCCTATATTTATCTCACTAAACATCCTTAACTCTCTATCCACCTTAAATGTATCTCTCAATCACCACCTCTTGTTGCTGGCTATCCCTCACCCTCTTTTTCAGTCTCTACCCTTCTTTTGCTGTCTCTCTTTACTCCTTTTGCTCATTAATAACATTCTTTTCCTCACTTTCACACAATTTTTATTTATCATTCAGAAGATTTTAAAATCAATCTCCATACTTTGCTGTCTCTTAAACTCCTTTGGCTTTCTCTTTTTTCAACCCACTTTTGCTATCTCCATCTCTGATTTCATATCTCTCTACACCCCTCTCTTTTGCTCTCACTATTCATCTTTTTCTGTATAATCCACCCATGGTTCACTTTATATCAGTTCTCTTTTGATCTATCCAACACCCTCTTTTTTACTCTCTATTACTATTTTACTCTTTGTAAAAAAAAAAAATGTTTTTATCACAAGTCTTTTGTTATCTCTCCATCTCTGTTTCTTTCTTTCATTACGATCACCCTCCCTTTTGGTCTCCATCTACATCTTTTGATACTCTGTTCATTTCTACACCCTCCTCTTTTGCTCTCTCTTTCCACCGTCTTTAGATCTCTATCACATTAACTTGTGATTTATCCAACACTCTATTTTTCACTCTATCCACTTCTTTTCGAATCTCATTTTTAATAATTTTACTCTTTATACAATAATCACTTTTTAGCTCTCTTACATCCTGTTACGCTCTCTATCCTCACTCTTTTTTTTTATTTTTTGTCCTTATCAATTGTCAACGCCCACTCCCAAACGTCAACACAACAACCAATGCTGCTCATACCAACCACACCACCTTCAATTATAGTCCTAGACATGGTGTCAAAAATAATTAATCTACATCCACACGCTTAAACAATTTTAATAGCTAATTCAATAAAATTAAAAGATTAAAATAGAGGTACATGAACTCACAGGTATTAAATAACATTTCAATGCAAACACATGCATTATTATACACAAACAAGCACACACATTAATTAATCAACATAGACAAGCAGGTTATTTCAAAGAGACTTAAAATTGAAAAAAAAAAGTTATATCCACATATAAGCAAACAGTTAGTAATAGACACACACATGCACACACAGCCATTAAAGGGACAGTCTACACCTGAATTTTTATTATTTAAAAAGATAGATAATCGCTTTATTACCCATTTCCCGGTTTTGCATAACCGACATAGTTAAATTAATATATGTTTTACCTCTGTGATTACCTAGTATCTAAGTCTCTGCAGACTGCCCCTTTATCTAAGTGCTTTTGACAGACATGCAGTGTAGCCAATCAGTGAAGACTCCTAAATAACTCTACGGAGTGAGTACAATGTTATCTATATGACACACATGAACTAGTACTGTCTAACTGTGAAAAACGTTCAAAATGCTCTGAGCTAAGAGGCGGTTTTCAACAGTTTAGAGATCAGTTTGAGCCTACCTAGGTTTAGCTTTTCAAAAATACCACCAAGGGAATGGAGCAAAATTTGATGAAACAAGTAAATTGGAAAATTTTTTAAAACTGCATGCCCTATCTGAATCATGAAAGTTTACTTTTAACTAGACTGTCCCTTTAATACACACAGACATTCACAATAATAAGTTAATAGACAAAGACAAGCAAACAAAGAGAATAATATACACACACAGGCACACGCAAAATATAACCAATGTCAAAAATTAATAAAAAAAATATAGACATTCAAGATTTAAAATTAATTAATAGACACATATAAACGCACACATAGTCAGTAATAGACACACACATGCACACACACTCATTAATACTAGACTTGTGCGCGTCAAAAAAAAATTGTTTCGGTTTGTTTCGGATTGATTCGGATGTTTTCGAATTTCGTTTTCAGATCGATTAGAATACATTCGAATGCATTCATTTCGGATTCATTCGGATTCAAATAAATTCGGATGTATTCGGTTCGGATTCGATTTGTAAATTCGGAAGATTGGTATGAAGATTTCCTTCACTATAAGTTCATTCTTTATTCTTACTCCTCTGCCCTTCACTTAGCCAAGCAAACCTACTTCTCTTCTCTTATATCTACTCACTCCTCAAACCCTAAACGTCTCTTCTCCATTTTCAACTCTCTCCTTTATCCACCTTCACCACCCCCTTCATCTGCCTTTAGTGCTCAAGACCTGGCAGACCACTTTTTCAACAAAACAATTACCATCCGAAGTAATATCCCAACACAAGTCTGCAACCTTCCATCTCCGCCCCCGGCAACCCCCTCCACCACTCTCAGCACCTTCCCCCCTACCTCTGAGAATGAAGTGAGTTCCCTATTGTCTTCCTCACACCTCACTACCTGCCCACTTGACCCTATCCCTTCACATCTAATACCTTCTCTGTCTTCTACCCTCACTCCAGCTCTTACTCACATATTTAACCTATCCCTTACTATCAGTTCATTCCCATCTTCCTTCAAACATGCAAAGGTCACCCCCATCCTCAAAAAACCCTCCCTCGACCCCAATTCTCCTGCAAACTACCGCCCCATATCACTGCTTCCGCTAGCTTCAAAAGTCCTGGAAAAACTAGTCTTCGATCGCTTAACCCACTTCTTGTCCTCCAACTCACTGCTTGACCCCTTACAATCTGGCTTCCGTTCCCAACACTCAACTGAGACTGCCCCCACCAAAGTTACTAATGATCTTCTTTCTGCTAAAAAAAATGGCCACTACTCAATACTTATCTTACTTGATCTGTCTGCTGCCTTTGACACAGTTGACCATCCCCTTCTCCTACGGACTCTCAGCTCCTTTGGGCTCTCTGACACTGCCCTTTCCTGGATCCACTCTTATCTCTCTAATAGGTCCTTTTCTGTCTCCTTTGCTGGTGGCGACTCCTCTCCATTGCCTCTGTCTGTTGGAGTACCTCAAGGCTCTGTTCTGGGTCCCCTACTCTTCTCTATTTATACATCCTCACTGGGTAAACTTATCAGTAGCTATGGCTTCAACTACCACCTCTATGCTGATGATACCCAGATCTACCTATCCACCCCTTCACTCTCTCCTTCTGTCCTTGCTCACATCAGTGTCTGCTTATCTGGCATTTCTTCTTGGATGGCCTCTCACCACCTAAAAATCAATATGTCCAAGACTGAGCTCCTTCTAATCCCCCCCTCTAATTCTACCCCGGGTTCCTAACTTTTCAATCACTGTTGGTGACACCACTATCTCCCCATCACCCCAAGTCCGCATCCTAGGAGTTACACTTGACTCCAATCTGTCCTTCATACCCCACATCCAATTGCTCTCTTCCTCCTGTCGCAACCATCTATGCAATATCTCCAAAATCCGTCCATTTCTGAGTGCTGAAACTACTAAACAGCTAATCCACTCCCTGGTAATCTCCCGACTTGACTACTGTAATAACCTACTAACTGGCCTCCCTCTCTCCCGCCTCTCCCCTCTTCAATCCATCCTAAATGCCTCTGCTAGGCTAATCCACCTCTCCCGACGCTCTATATCTGCTGCACCTCTCTGCGAGTCCCTTCACTGGCTACCCATCCACAGCAGAATTAAATTCAAAATTCTCATCCTGACCTACAAAGCCCTTACCAACGTAGCCCCCCCACCTGTCCTCACTCATCAAGAAATATACTCCAGCTCGCCCCCTAAGATCCAACAATGACCTGCTCCTTGCATCTTCTACCATCACCTCCTCCCATGCCAGGCTACAGGACTTCTCTCGTGCGGCACCAACCATCTGGAATGCACTTCCCAGAGCTGTTAGACTTTACCCTAACCTTTCCTCCTTTAAATGCTCCCTAAAGACCTTTCTGTTCATGGAAGCCTATCTCTAAATCAGTAAAAAAATTAATTCTACCTGCCAAACTGCTGCCGCATCTAACTCCACACTAACATTATTCTCACCTTTGCAGTCCCCACCTCCTGTTTCTCACCCTCCTACCATCAAGATTGTAAGTTCCCATGGGAACAGGGCCCTCAATTCCCCCTGTATTTGTTTTGTTAAACTTTGGTGTCTTTTATATTGTATTGTACTGTACTTTTATCTTTGTACCCATGGACAGCTCTGCGGAATCTGTTGGCGCTTTATAAATAAAGAATAATAATAATATGTGTTAGGTGGGATGTGCTGTGTATTAGACTAGTATTATGTGCTGTAATATTAGGTGTAACCCATAGCAGAGTGATATAACCTAATATACTGTACAATACTAGTGGATTTGTGATTAGTCCATGGCCATCCGAATGTTACGAATAAATCCGAACTAATTCGGATTTATTTGTTAGATTCAGTGCTACAGTAATTCGGAAATTCGAATCGATCCAAATCTCCGAATTTGACAAATTTGTCCGAATTTAAATTCGGAACGAAACAAAACGCACATGTCTAATTAATACACACAATAATTCCCACATAATAATTAATAGACATAGACATGCACACAACTTTCATTTAATAGAGAAATACATGCAGTTATACTCACTATTAAAGAGAGACATGCACATCCAGTCAGTAATAGATACAGTCAAGCACACAAAGTCAATAATAAACAGAGAATAGAACACGCTTACAATCCCCGAGAGAAGCAAACACATTCATTATTGGAGACAGACAAGTATAAAAAGAGCATAATACACACATGAGCACACACAGTCAATGGATACACACATGCACACTCATACTCATTAATACACACATGCACACTCATACTCATTAATACACACATGAGCACAAACAGTCAATGGATACACACATGCACACACATACTCATCAATACACACATGCACACTCATACTCATTAATACACACATGAGCACACACAGTCAATGGATACACACATGCACACACATACTCATCAATACACACATGCACACGCATACTCATTAATACACACATGAGCACACACAGTCAATGGATACACACATGCACACACATACTCATTAATACACACATGCACACACATACTCATAATACACACATGCACACACATACTCATTAATACACACATGCACACGCATACTCATTAATACACACATGAGCACACACAGTCAATGGATACACACATGCACACACATACTCATTAATACACACATGCACACACATACTCATAATACACACATGCACACACATACTCATTAATACACACATGCACACACATACTCATTAATACACACAAGCACACACATACTCATAATACACACATGCACACACATACTCATTAATACACACATGCACACACATACTCATTAATACACACATGCACACACATACTCATTAATACACACATTCATTTGCACATAATAATAAATATAGAAAGAGATGAAACAACAGTTAACCATAGACTAATACATGCATTCATGGGCAGTAATAGATAATGAAAAAAACACATACCTAACTAGGGTTATAATTTGGTAATTTTAATTTAATATATTAAATTGTTTTAATGTTAATAATCAATTAATGAAATGTATAGCTTCATTATGTACTAAAGTTTTTTATTTCTTTAAATTAAATTTAAAAGATCAATATGGCTGCATCCGGAAGTAATCCTAGAAGAAGAACCCTAATGGAAATGTGTGATCAAGAGGTTGCAGAACTTGTAATATTTTTTTTTTTATTTCAATGAATTAATAATATTCTAATATTTAATTAAAATTTAAATGAATTATAGTTAAAAAAAAATGACAGTCGAATCTCTATTATTCGGACCTCAATTTTTTTTTACACTTGAATTTTTAAAAAAAAAAACCTGTTAGAACATGAAGAAAACAGTCTGTAAACAGCATTAGCTGCAGTAAATAGAGCGACAATAGTTACACCTGTGTGATATTGAGATTATCAGTTGGTATGAACCATATCAACCTGTTGTTATGTGCACAATGGTAGAGTCAGGAAGTGCCTCTTGCATAGTGTGTGTGTGTATAGCATTCTTAATAAAGTTTACAGTTATGAAGACCTGTGCTGATCTCCTTATATAAACTAAGATAAAACATGGTGTCAGAATAAGGAGTTCCCTGCTTCCATCTGAACTGACAAGCAAGGACTCTGAGGAATCCATTAGAAATCTTTGCAGCAAATTGAAAGTGTGAGAGTCAAGGCTCTGGCAGAGTGACTACAGCTTCTTCTCATGAACTGAGTAAGTGCATCATAACTTGTACAACTGACTGATTCTAACAGCACTACAGACTTTTATATTAATACTGCATAATTCAGAACATTTAAGATGGAAAAGTTAAATCCTCCACCAGAATTGAAAATGACTGGAAATATGGAAGATGCATGGCAGAGGTTTAAGCAAAGATTCCAGCTATATGTTAGAGCTATAGGAGCTCAGGAGCAAGATGATGAACAAAAGATTGCACTTTTTCTGACTGTAGCAGGATCAGTAGCAATAGATGTATACAACACCTTCACATTTACAGATGAAGAAAGGGATGTTTATCAGGTTGTTCTAGACAAATTTGAACAGTACTGTGTACCTAGACGCAATGAAACCTATGAAAGGTATCTTTTCAGATGTAGAATGCAGAATGAAACAGAGACTATTGAGGAGTATGTAACAGACTTAAAACTGAAGAGTAGATCATGTAATTATGGAGCAATGTGTAACTAATTAATCAGAGACCAGTTAGTCATGGGCAGCAGAAATATAAGGGTTAAAGAACGCTTGCTCAGAGAGAAAGATTTAACACTGGAAAAGGCAGTAGAAATTTGTCAAAGTTCAGAGGCAGCACAGGAACAAGTGCGCACACTCTGCCACAGTACAGCAGCAACACCAGTAATGTCAGTTACAGTGGGGAAAAACAAAGTGCATCCACATTATGAAAATAAAATGAAAGGAAAAAGTTTTATCACACAAACAGCAAATTCTCAGCCTGAATCAGACTGGCTATGTACCAGATGTGGAAAGCAGCATGGCATAAGACAATGTCAGGCTTATGGGCAAATCTGCAGAAAATGTGGAAAAAGGAATCACTTTCAAAAGATGTGTAAAGCTAAAAAAACGGTTCACATTGTTGACCAGTCAGAAAGTGAGGAATCAGAAGAATTCTTTATTGGAATACTGGACTTAACCAAAGCTACAGATAAGGAGTGGGTCATTGAAGCTATTACAAATGGCACTAATATTGCTTACAAAGTAGATACAGGTGCACAAGCTAATTTGATGCCTGAGAGCAAGTATCACCAATTGAAGAACAAACCAGAACTTCTGAAAAGCTCAGTTAAACTAAAGACATATAATGGGGATTTTATCCCAGTGCTTGGCAAGTGCAGTGTGTTCCTGGAATATGGAAATCAAACGCATAAAATGAACATTCTGGTAGTTCCAGGAAACAAACCAGCTCTACTGGGTCTTCAAATGTGTGAAACTTTAGGACTGATTAAAAGGGTAAATGCCATTGATGGAACTAATAAAGAAGAGGACATAGAACATTTATTAACAGACTATGCTGCAGTATTTGAAGGAATAGGATGTCTTCCAATGCAACATAAAATACAACTAAAAGAAGGTTCTCGTCCAGTAGTGCATGCCATGCGAAATGTTCCAGTTGCTCTAAGGGATCGTCTTAAACGGGAAATTGCCAGGATGGAGGATAAAGGTATTATAAAGAAAATCAAGACACCTACTGAATGGGTTCATGCTATGGTGTTGGTGGAAAAACCGGATGGGGGTCTCAGAATCTGTATTGATCCCAAGGAACTGAATAAAAGCATCTTAAGAGAACACTTCCATTTACCAACAAAACCAGAATTGCTTGGGGAGCTAAGTGGAGCAACTGTATTCAGTAAACTGGATGCATCCTCAGGATTTTGGCAAATTCCACTGGAGGAGGAAAGCATGAAACTCTGCACTTTTAATACTCCTTATGGGAGGTACTGTTACAAACGATTGCCCTTCGGCTTGTGTTCAGCACCAGAAGTGTTTCATAGTACCATGCAGCAACTTCTTGAACGAATACCAGGCACAACTGTATTCATTGATGATATTCTGATCTGGGGTAAAACCAAGCAAGAACATGACGAAAGGCTAAAGATGGTCTTAGATGTTGCTAAGGAGAATAATTTGAAGTTCAATAAGACAAAGTGTCAATTCAGAAAAACTTCAATTCAATATTTGGGAGAACAACTCACGGGAGGTGGTGTTTTACCAGACATGAAAAAGATTAAGGCAATTACAGAAATGCCACAGCCAGAAAATAAGCAAGATATACAACGCTTACTAGGAATGGTGAATTACCTTGGCAAGTTCATACCTAATTTACCAGACAAAACTGTACTAATGCGACAACTACTCAGAAAAAACTATGCCTGGGAATGGTCAGAGAATCACCAGAAAGAATGGAAGTTTTTGAAGGACATGCTTACTACTGCAATAACTCTGCAATTCTTTGATCCAACAGCAAAAACAAAGGCCTCGCTTCCATTGAGTCGTAATTCAGTTTGCGTGCACTCGCAAACCGATAAATATGCTGTCGGAAGCAATATCGTTTATCGACTGTTTCCAATGGCGCGTTATACCTCAATATCGGCAGCCGGACTTCGGCTGCCGAAAAGATCTTCGCGTCCCATAGAAAGTAATAGAAGCCGTTAATCGATAAATTATACCAGGTTTCCAATGAAAGCGCTAACCGTTAATACATTGTCGGAGGCTGTCGATACATTGAGAAATATTACCCCCAGCTCAACTAGGTGTAAAAGAGGAAAATTGTGCTTTCTGAGACCTATTTTCTATTTAAATTATAAAACTTGCAAATAATGCAAGTGTTTTAATGTAGAAATAAATTGTTATAAGTAATATTTATTGTTGTCTCATGTATAGAAATAGTTGAACTTATATTCTAATAGAAATATCAATATATATTTAAATATAATAATATATGCAAGAACATATATACAGAATGCAAACTAGACCTATGCCTAGGGCAGCAATAAATATTACTTATATTTATGAAGTGTTAAATATAATTATATTAGAAAATAGTATTTGATTATTAAAAATATGGATAAGTGTTTTTTATTTTTCTTGAGAGGCGATCACAGGTAAGAAGCACGGACGTTAAACGTAAATTCTATAGCGTAAGGTCGGGTTACCTTAGCAACTAATTGATTTTCAAGAAATCCGACGTTAGATGGAAGCGTTAACACAACGTTAACTTACAGCTACACGAAAAGAGCGACTGCGCGCAACACGCTAATCTTTTCAATGGAAACCTGGTACTAAAATGCAGCCGTAAATTACTTTTAGCTGTCGGCCGCTTCGGTAGCTTACGGCTCCATTTTTAACGACTCAATGGAAGCGAGGCCAAAGTTGTCAACTGATGCTTCACAAAATGGGTTGGGAGCAGTTCTATTTCAAAATCAAGGCTCGGGATGGATGCCTGTGGCTTATGCATCTAGGGCATTGACAGATACTGAAAAATCATATGCTCAAATTGAAAAGGAAACACTGGGACTAGTTTACGGATGTGAAAAATTTCATGTTTATTTGTATGGAAGAGTATTTTCAGCAGAAACTGATCACAAACCTTTGATTCACATCTACCAAAAGGGCTTGATAGATGCACCTCCAAGAATTCAACGTTTGTTGCTGAGACTTCAAAGGTATGACTTCACCTTGGATTTTATACCTGGCAAGGAGTTGGTGGTAGCGGATGCTCTGTCACAAGCTTACTTACCATTTAACAATGAGGACTTACAGTTGCAGAAAGAGGTGACTGTTCACGTCAATCTGATCTTGAAGACAGCCCCATTTAGTCATGCAATGTGGGCAGCAATAGAACAGGCTACAGAAACAGATGCTCTTTTAAGTCAAGTGAAGAAAGCAGTTTCTAGTGGCAAATCTAAGACACTAATGCCATCACTGTATAGACCATACATTTCTGAAATTTCTTTGATAAAAGGGGTACTTTTGAAAGGACAAAAGATAATTGTACCAGCGAGTTTGCAAAGTCAAATACTGAAAAGACTACATGAAGGTCATTCAGGTATAGAAAAGACAAAAAGACGAGCTAGAGACATTTTGTACTGGCCAAATATGAATGAAAACATTGAGACAATGATCACTCAATGCCGGACTTGCCAAAAATTCAGACCTCAGTTACCTAAAGAGCCTATACTGGATACGGACTTCCCGTTGGCACCCTGGGAAAAGTTAGGAATGGACTTGTTTGTTTTCAAAAATCAGCATTATATCTTAGTAATGGATTACTTCTCGAATTACCCAGAGATAGCATTATTGGAAGATGAGTCAGCATGTACAGTGATCAAAAAAGTAAAAGCAATTTTGGCGAGACATGGCATTCCAAGAGTAATAATATCAGACAATGGTCCTCTATTCAATTGTAGAGAGTTTAGGGTTTTTGCCAGTACCTATGAATTTGAACATCGAACATCCAGCCCAGGATATCCACAAGCAAATGGATTAGCAGAAGCTGGAGTAAAAATAGTGAAAAACATACTTTGTAAAGCAACAGATGCAGACGAGGATCCATGTCTGGCTCTTCTTAGCTATAGAGCTACTCCTTTAAAATGTGGGAAGTCACCGGCAGAATTATTGTTTGGCAGACAGCTGGTCACACGAGTACCAGTTGTGAAACCTTGGAAAAGGTTCCCACAAAAACATGTAATAGAAACCAAATTGAAACTCAGAGAAAAAAGGAATGAATACTATGACCGAGCTGCAAAGCCTTTGGAGAATCTTCAGGTACAAACTCCTGTGCGAGTACAAGGTTCAAACAGCTGGAATACTGAAGGGACAGTTATCCAGCAATATTCTCCAAGATCGTATGTAGTTCAAACCAATGATGGGCAATGTTTACGTAGGAATTGTAGACATTTGATGGCTATTCCATTAGTTCACAACAATTCGGCAGTGAAGGAAACCTGTGAGGATACATTGAACACTCCATTGCAGCTGGAGAATGAAGATGCCAGAGAAACTTTGCAAAGCTCGACTGACTTGCCTGACAGTGATGCAATGCAAACAAGGTCAGGTCGATATATCAAAAAACCTAATCGTCTAATTGAACAATGTTAAAAGGGACTGAAGTTTTTTCACATAGACTACAGTTAAAAAAAATGTACTTTAAGTTTTCTGTTGTTTAAAAAGAAAAGAAAAAGGGAAATGTGTGATATTGAGATTATCAGTTGGTATGAACCATATCAACCTGTTGTTATGTGCACAATGGTAGAGTCAGGAAGTGCCTCTTGCATAGTGTGTGTGTGTATAGCATTCTTAATAAAGTTTACAGTTATGAAGACCTGTGCTTGATCTCCTTATATAAACTAAGATTAAACAACACCGACCCACTCACTGACCCACTCATTAGACAAATGGTAGGGACAGAAAATATACTGCAGCACATACTGGCAAGGGACTTCAGCAGGATAGAGACACACACTTATCTGCTACACGGTACAGTAATAGGGACAGAAAATAGACCGCAGCACTTCTGATTGGCTTTGCAATCAGGGCGTACTATCTCGCTATCTGTCATCGTCATGTACTGTATCACTGTTCCATACAAGTCTACTACAGGCAAGGGAGAGCCCAATGGGAGAATACACTTGAACAGTATGCTCAATAAATAACCAATTCCAAGAATGGCTCAGTCTCTTGCTGAAAACAATGCATTATATTTCCTGAATAAACAAAAACATTTCTGCAAGAGATTAAGGAGTTCTGTGAATTTGTTATTGATTGAGCATCCTGTTGAAGCCTCATACAATATGTATATCCTGTCTAGTGTGCACCTCTAACCGGCTCCTGCCCATGTGATCCATTATAGAACTACTTATACATATTTTTAATAGTGAATATCAAGCAACCAGAAATACACTTATCTGTAATATACTGATCCCCATGGGTGACGGTTCATTTTAGATTCTGCTGTATTGTGAAATAATGTTTTTTGTGTAATCAAACTATAAGCAAATATTTATATATTTTCCTTAACTGATTAAAGATGCGTGATTTATTGAAGAAAAAAAAAAGGGAGACAAGTGAAATTGATGTGTCTCAATCTCATCAATTTGACCCACGGAGGAATCTTTCTAGTAATGCTAATGACAATGTCAATGAATCAGATGTAGCAGATCAAAACACTGAAAATACTGAGGATGACGAACATCTTTACAATTTGTTGTGGTGTATATGTGGGTATTGTAAAGCCATGCCAACGTTGTTTGAATCATTTTGTTGTCGGGAAAATGAAGATATATCATATCATATCCCAGAAAGCAAATCATGCATTTGCGAACATCAAAATCATATACAGGAGACAAATGAGCAATTCCTTCAACGTGTATCCGACATTACTGGAAGTTTTGTTCTGATGAGATTGATACATTTATGTAAATTACTCTTGGGTCTCCCTAAGAGTAATGGGTAATCCAGACGTGGACCCTGTGCACACATGCCCTTAGAGAGATACAACTGCACCTCCCTGACGAGGCCCACAGAAGGCTGAAACGATCGTCTGGGGTTGTTGCTTCCCTTGTTCAGAGAAGAATTGCCTGGTATTTCGGCGCTGGACTGTCATTGGGCAGGATTAGACTGATATGCTACAGGATATTTTTTCTCTGTGAAGGGGCATAGTGTGCAAAAAGAACGCGCACCCCAAGTTGCAATTTAAATGAACAGGCATGGAAGTTATTCTAGCTTTTGTTCTATCTCAGGAGTGCTGTTCTCTTTCTCTTTTTTCACATTTATGTAAATTACTCTTGGGTCTCCCTAAGAGTAATGGGTAATCCAGACATGGACCCCGTGCACACATGCCCTTAGAGAGATACAACTGCACCTCACTGACGAGGCCCACAGAAGGCCGAAACGATCATCTGGGGTTGTTGCTTCCCTTGTTCAGAGAAGAATTGCCTGGTATTTCGGCGCTGGACTGTCATTGGGCAGGATTAGACTGATATGCTACAGGATATTTTTTTCTCTGTGAAGGGGCATAGTGTGCAAAAAGAACGCGCACCCTGAGTTGCAATATAAATGAACAAGCATGGAAGTTAATCTAGCCTTTGTTCTATCTCAGGAGTGCTGTTCTCTTTCTCTTTTTTCACATTTATGTAAATTACTTATTATTATTATTATTATTATTATTTTTATTAAATCAAAACTAAATATTATTTAAAAAAATGTTTATATTGATAACACATTTTTTTTGTTCTTATATATCCAGATGTATTATATTGAACAAATCAATATTTCAAATACATACATTTTAAGGACATTTTAATAAGAAACAAAAAAAAAGTGAAATATATATATTTTTTTAATTGAATATTCTTATAATATCCTTTTTTTCTTTATTGTTTAGAGCTTATCGTAAATTGGCATACAGAGGATTCTCGACATGTATATATGGTAGATTAGGTCCAAAACACAGAAGACCCATTTCTTCCTGTGTAGTTAACAGCATCAGGGATTGTTTTCAAGCTCCTGATAATATCTATGTTGGATTTCACTACCCTGAGGATGATGGTCCTGTGTCCGATATGATTTTGGACTAATTTTGAATATATCCAAATTTTCTTTTTGTTTTTATGATTCTCAGTTTCTTCATTAAAATGTATTAGTTATATAAATTATTGTTTTTGGTTTGGTTAATTTTATGTTTATTATTTTTATATACAAATATATATAATTACATATTTTGTATGTTATATATTTAGAAATGTAATTAAAATTTAATTTTTTATTACAAACTATATTGAATATTGAAGATTTGATTTAAAAAAAATATATAAAAGTGTGATTGAAAATTTGCCTCATTTTTATGTTTAGAAATGATAAGTAAATGAATTCAATACAAATATTGTAAAACATGCATTGATTTTTATTAACCAATTATACTAACAATGATATAATATAAAACCTTTATAACAGTAGAACAATTTTAAATTAGAAATTATATTGTTTTATTTTTTAAACATCAAATTTAACAATACATTAAAAAAATGTGGAGAGAATAAAAAAAAATTAAGAATATAGAACATATAAAACAAGATATGCGATTCTAAGTAATGTATATTATGTAAACACACATTAAAATTTATAAACCAAATTTTTTTTGATAAATAAATATTTATGATACAGTATACTGTTCCTATGTCAATTGATTTTAAAATGACAACAAACATTAACTTGGGTTAATCCCAAATTGAGAAGTATGTTTCTCAATCAGTTGTTTTTTATCAGGCCTAGGGGTTGATGCAATGTTTGAAGGCAAAACCTTGTTTTTAGACTCCTAGGTGTGAGTGAATTTGCCTTCAACTAGATTAAGTACCTCGGTATTCATAAGGTAGATATGATTTAAGTCCATTTCCTCATAAACAGGTCGAACAATCCACTCCTTTTTGCTTTTAGGGAAATAAGTAAGGTATTTTAATTCACCATAACTTGCACTGTTGGGAGTGGGGTTCTTCACCATTTCTTGGACTCATTCTGAATTGCTATTGTTGGCTAGTGCTGCTAGCTTTGTCATTGCCTCTATACCATCCATCTTAAAATGTATTCTTTTAGGATGATATTTTAAGGCAAAACTGTAAAAGACTTCCAGTTTACCGGTGTGGCAAAAAAGGTTTAGATGGCTTAAATCGTTAATCGTTTGTTTGTTACAAATTATTTTTTCTAACT
This sequence comes from Bombina bombina, assembly GCF_027579735.1. Lineage (NCBI taxonomy): Eukaryota > Metazoa > Chordata > Amphibia > Anura > Bombinatoridae > Bombina > Bombina bombina. The sequence goes on from NC_069507.1 coordinate 237,359,414, forward strand.
CATGGAATGATTCAGATTGTTTTGAAAGCCACTTTCGCTCTCTCTCTTGATCTGACTGTAATTCATCATGATGACATCCGTTTTCAATTCCATCCTCCATTCATGTATGGATATTCAAAACATGGTAAAGACAGGATTTCCATTTCTTCACCATTTTTTCAATATCACCCTGGCAGGAAACGCTGCATTACCAGAGGTGGTTTGCTATTGATGGTACCCATTTGGAAAGTTCAGCACAAGTTTTTTTTTTTACTGACAGTAAAAAGTTTCTTCTTGAGGCTTTTCGTATAGTGCCATATGTGATATTGGTGGTTAATGTTCTTATATTCTTCTCAGATTATTTACGGATAATAATGTGTCGATCAGTTGCAACCACCACTGTTAGTAATCCTTGGTTGAGAAGGCTATTTATGGTACAACGAAAACCTTTGGCCTCCATAGCTACTGAAGAAGTAGTCTCTGTCACTTGTACTATTTTTATATCCAAGATTTTTTTGGTTTGGTCCTCCATCATAGTGTAAATGCAGTATTTTGCAGAAAATCCAGGGCTATCACACTGCCCATTACCTGAAACACTGATAGAGGCCCGTTTTTCAAGCTCCGAATGGAGCTTGAAGGGCTGTGTTTCTGGCGAGTCTTCAGATTCACCAGAAACAGCAGTTATGAAGCAGCGGTCTAAAGACTGCTGCTCCATAACCCTGTCCGCCTGCTCTGATGAGGTGGACAGAAATCGCTGGAATTCAACCCGATTGAATACAATCGGGTTGATTGACATCCCCCTGCTGGAGGCCCATTGGCCGTGAGTCTGCAGGGGGCAGTGTTGCACCAGCAGCTCTTGTGAGCTGCTGGTGCAATGCTGAATACGGAGAGCGTATTGCTCTCCACATTCAGCGAGATCTTGCGGACCTGATCCGCACTGTCGGATCAGGTCCGCAAGACCTTTAATAAATTGGCCTCATAGTTTGTCCTTGTAAATTGGCAATATTTTTTCTACATTCTTCTTTCCAAAAAGTATTGACCATTGGAAATAGGATTTTTTTTTGATAGTTGTAATAAGTCTGTCACGATAAAAAAATTATTCCAAAATATTTAAAAAAATAAAAAAAAAATTCAAATTGATTGCCAGTGAACAAAATTGAAGAGCAAGCCAAGATGTTTCCTAAAGGTTTACGACCAATAGTGAGTTGGCTACACCACAACGTTAAATTGTGTCCATCTTCACATTCTCCTGTAACAATTAACATTGTACCAATCTCTCTTTTTTGAATGGACATTATTGGGGACTGGCAATTTATTCCAAATCTACATGGAATTAATTTTAACAATGTATTTTTTTGTCATGTATTTTTTTTCCATGACAAAATCCAAGTTGGTAACTTGTTCGTCTATTGAATATTCATCCTGAGTTTCATCAGTAGTTTCTGGCAAGTAAGTTGGATCCTTGGAAACTACCTCCATTTCTTCAAGATTGGACAAATCAATATTTTCACTGATTTGGTTCAATTAACGACATGTCGACAACTTCATCAAGTGATATTCTTGAGGGTAATGGATCAACAATTGTAGGTTCATTAATTGGATTACTGACAGTGATATTTACAATTTGTCTATGAGATGTAGGATTTTGAACAGGATCCAACTTCACAGGTTCATGTAATGATGCTAGACTTCCTTGAAGACTATTCTCTGCTCAGATGTCTCCCATAGTCCATGTATATTTATCGATAGTCTTGAAGTAATCACTAGTTGATGGTTCCTTTTGATTTTGTTTTAATTAAATTTCCAGTTTGCACACTTGAACTTAGTGTTCCGTAGAAGTAATTAAACAAAGTTGATTGATTTTCTTTTTGGATGATCTCTGTATTTGTTGAAGAATCGTTTTTTGTTATATTCAGTGTATGACCACAAGCATGACATACATTTACACAAACTTGATTTTCGACAACGAAAGCAGTTGAAGTAGATGGTGTTGGATCTGATATCGTTAACGGACATATTTTGGGATCTGGTCTTGAACTATCTGGATGATGTTCAGAAAGTCTTATTCTCAATGGAAAAATAGTAGGCGCAGCATCGGGTTTCAATTTTTTGTTGACTCTGTGCATATAATAGCATTCATGATGAAAGTGTATAGAGCACATTCTGTACTTGACTGTTTTGTTTGTCTCAAAAACCCTTTGAACCATTTTATCAAGCTGTTCAGGGCAATATTGGTTGGTTTATTGAAGCCATATACATATTCTATCTTGTGTCTTTGGGAATACATGGAAAGTCACATTTGGTTGTGCCCTTCCTCTACGTGTCGAACTGCTACACCCAATAACAATGCAATCAGGCATGATTTATCACTTTAATCTGTAATAAAAAAATATAAAATAATTAACCTTCAAAATTATTATTTAATATTTTAATTAATATTAAAAAAATCAAATATTTGTGCACGCGAAAATATATAAATAAAATAGTTTAATATAGATTGTAAATAATTGATATGTGTTTATACATAATTTAAAGATATTGTATTAGAGATTGATGAAACAAAATATAGCTTAAAAATATTTTAATATTATGTTGCTTTATTAAAAGCATTACATAGAGAGAGGGTGTTTATAGAGCAAGATTAAGCAACATAGATTTAAAAAGATAGATATAATTATAGTTTTTATTACAATTAATATTGATATAGAGCCTTTAAAAATGCTTACATTTATTATGCATATAATAAAATGCAGATTTATTATTAAATAATAAAAGATAGATAAAATTTACAATAAATGTATAATATAGAGTGCACATAAGAGATGTTGTTTGATCGAAAAAAAGTAAAATAAAAAACCTTCATAAATTGTTTTTAATTAATGTATTTTAAATGAATTGTTATACCAGATGTAGAGTATAAAATGTATGTTAATTTGCATTAAATCTTTTAGTTATGTATATGATTTATCTTTTTTTTAAATTTAAAACCAATTATATTCCAATGTGTTGAGCATCAATTAAATTTCTTATTTCTTTATGATCTTAGTTTTATTCACACATACTTGCTTTCTTATCTGTTATAATGTTATGTATATGTATGTTCTTATCTATTTAAATATATATATATATATACGCACATTTCAATAATATTTAATAATATATAATATAAAACTTGTTCATATATATATATATATATATATATACACATACTCACACATATATATATATATATATATATATATACATATATATATATATATATATATATATATACATATATATATATATATATATATATATATATATATATATATATATACACAAATATCGTTATTGCGCAATATCTTTTAGTTAGGCAGAGACATCCTCATCTTAAAAATGTCGTCTAAATAATTCAGTCCAAGTTTAAGTCTAAATCAGCTATTTATTTTGCTTCTAGCCACTGCTTAAAACTGGTGCAACAACAACTGCTAACAACAACTGTCTTAGACAATACAGTTACTCAAAACTAACAGTTACTCAAAACTGAAGTTAACCCCTCCAGTACAGTTGGATTTGCACCCTGTACCTATAATGGGTGACTTAACATAATGCCCGAATCCATAATCCGTAGGGAGGTTGACAGAGGGGTCTGACACATGGCCCCCTCCTGGTGGGACACTCCAGCAGACCCGGCTTGACCCTTTGGTGGGTCAACTTGGGGATGACCGGACTAGGAGGTGGTAGGAATGTCAGTTTGCCGGGACAATCCATCTGCATTCCCGTTCTGCTTACCAGGCTGGTAGCTGATGGTGAAGTTATAGGGTTGGAGGGCTAAACTCCATCACAGCAATCTACCATTGTCTCCTGAGACCCGATTAAGCCAGACTAAGGGATTGTGGTTCGTTATGAGAGAGAATTCCTGTCCGTATAAATAAGGGTTCAACTTCTTCAGTGCCCAGACCAGGGCTAAACATTCCTTCTCTACTGCTACATAACTTACTTCTCAAGGTAACAACTTTCTGCTTATGTATGCGACAGGGTGCTCTCCTCCATCCTCCCCAACTTGGCTCAGCACAGCCCCCAGTCCATACATGGAAGCATCTGTATGAATGAGAAAATGTTTGTTAGGGACTGGGGCAGCCAAGACAGGGGCATTCACAAGAGCCTGCTTCAGTGCCTGAAACGCGGCTTCACAAGCTGGAGACCACAGGACCTGTTTAGGAAGGTTCTTTTTAGTCAGGTCATTCAGGGGCTTGGTGATAGTACTGTAGTCCGGGACAAAATGTCGGTAATAACCTACCGTCCCCAGGAAGGCTAGCACTTGGGTCTTAGTGATAGGTGTGGGCCAGTTAGCCACAGCCTCTACCTTGGCTGGCTCCGGTCTCTGGCTCCCACACCCCACTCGGTGACCCAAGTACTGTACTTCAGCCATACCTAGATGGCACTTGTCTGGTTTCAAGGTCAGGCAAGCAGCCCGAATCTTGTCCAGAACCACCCCTACATGGATTAGGTGTTCCTCCCAGGACTCACTGTAGACTGCAATGTCGTCCAGGTATGCACAAGCAAATTCCTGGAAGCCATCGAGGAGTCTATCCACCATACGCTGGAAGGTAGCCAGAGCATTCTTCATCCCAAAGGGCATGACCTTAAACTGGTACAGGCCAAATGGGGTGATGAATGCCGACTTGGGGATAGCATCCTTGGCCAGGGGAATCTGCCAATAGAACTTACATAGGTCTATGGTGGTCAGATAGCATCCTCTAGCAATACGGTCTAGTAATTTGTCTACCCGGGGCATCGGGTAGGCGTCAGTGGTGGTCCTTTCGTTGAGCCGCCTGTAGTCCACACAGAACTGGGTGATCCCATCTTTCTTAGGTACCAGGACTACAGGCAAAGCCCAAGGGCTATCGGAGTGCTCGATGACTCCCAGCCGAGCCATCTCCTGTATCTCCTTCCGCATTCCTTCTCGGACTGCTTCGGGGATATGGTAGGGGGGCTGTCACAGGGGATTCTGTCCAGGGGTCTCTATCTTATGTACAGCTAGGGTAGTGTAGCCGGGCTCTTGGGAGAACGTCGCCTGCTTCTCCCACAGAAGCTGTCTGGCCTGTACCTTCTCTGTATGGCTTAACCGGTCCCCTAGCTACACAAGACTAGTGAGGTCAGTCTGGGGGTCCTTCTCTAGTAAGTCGGGCAGGGGTAAATTCTCTGGGTTGTCTGCAGCAGGGGCACACACTGCAGCGACATCCTCTGGCCTCTCCTGATACTCCTTCAGCATGTTCACATGAAAGGTTCGCTGGATCCTTTCATCTGCACAGCTGGCTATAATATAGGTAGTATCACACACCTGAGCTAACACCTTATACGGGCCATGCCAAGATGCTTGCATCTTGTTGGTCCTCACAGGCTTGAGCACCAAAACTTTCTGTCCAACCTGGAAGACCCGCTGCTGGGCACCCTGATCGTACCACCTCTTCTGTCTCTCCTGGGCCACCTGGAGATTCTCCCTTACCATCAGGGACAGTTTCTCCATGCGGTCCGGAGTTCCAGGACATATGGCACTATGGGGATCACCTCCTGCTCTGTCTCTCCCTCCCAGTGTCCTCTAATGATATCCAGGAGTCCGTGGACCCTTCTCCCATAGAGTAACTCAAAGGGAGAGAACCCAGCAGATTCCTGGGGCACCTCTCTGTACGCAAATAACAGATGAGGCAGGAATCACTCCCAGTCTCTGCAAGCATCAGTAAAGGTCCTCAGCATCTGCTTGAGGGTGCCATTAAAGCACTCGCAGAGACCTTTAGTCTGTGGGTGATAAGGCGAACTGAGCAGCGGTTTAATGCCACACACCTTCCACAGCTGCTGGGTGAGCACAGCGGTAAACTGGGTCCCCTGATCGGAGACAATCTCCTTAGGGAACCCGACCCTAGTAAAAACCTTAACCAGGGCATCAGCTACTGTCTCTGCCACCACGGTGAGAATATACTTCTTACCTGATCGACTAGCTCTGGCCAGTGGACCCACAATGTCAACGGCTATGCGGGAAAAGGGTTCTCCAATGATAGGCATAGACATAAGCCTAGCTTTTGGGTGATCCCCCCGCTTACCCACCCATTGACAGGTATCACAAGTACTACAATATACCCGCACATCTCGGTTAAAATTGGGCCAGAAGAAATTTTGGGTGATCCTATGAGCTGTGCGGCGGGACCCTAGATGTCCAGCTAATGGTACATCATGCCCAATCCGCAGAATCTCTTGCCAGTATTTTGCAGGCACCACCAGCTGCCGATTCCGTGGAGGGGCAGTACTTTTCTGGGAAGGTTTAGGGATTCTATATAGCCTATCCCCCACCCACTCATAATGTTCCCCATCTACCCCTTCTTCTCCAGCATCTGCCCTAGCCCTATACTTCTGAAGGGTCGGATCCTCCCAGGTTTCCCTCCCGTACGTCTCTGGGGTATCCCAGCCTAAGGGGGCCTGATCTAGGGTACAAGTCGGGGAAGAGAGTCTTACCTGGGTCTCAGCAGCAGGTGGGTCAGTCTTGGTGGCATGGGTCTGGGCACGGGTAGTCACAGGGTTAACATCAGCGGGACCAATCGGAGCATAGGCAGAAACAAGGGGGGCCAAGTCATTTCCAAGGAGAACATCAGCTGGTAAACCCTTCATGACCCCCACATTCACATGTCTAGTGCCCACTCCCCAATCCAAATGTACCCGGGCAACAGGTAGGCAGAACACAGTGCCCCCTGCTACCCTCACAGCCACAGTGTCTCCGGTGTGCTGGTTCTCGGACACCAAGTTCTTTTGGAGCAAGGTCATGGTAGCACCAGTATCTCGTAGACCACTGACCTCCTTCCCATTCACTTTAACCAGTTGCCGGTGCTGTTGTCGGTTATCCCGATGGGCAGCTTGCACGGGGTCTGCTTCCATGTAGGATGCCCCAGCATTCTTCCTCCTCTACGCAGTGGGCAGCAGGCTGAGGGTTACATGGGTTTCCGCCGGTGGGTCTCCTCCAGGACTGTGCTTTGTTCGCTGTGTTTAGGGGACACTCTGGTCTTTTGTGCCCTAGTTGCTTACATCCAAAGCACCGAATAGGTTGTGAGTAGTCCTGTGAGTTAAACCGGGCTGTCTGAGGATAGTTTGTGGCTGAAGGCGGTGTGGTAGAGCGGTGCACCGGGGGTTGGTAACTGGTAGCTGCTGGGGTGACTGTGGGTCGGTACTCCACTCTGGCAGGGGGCTTAGTGGTAGCAGTGTCCAGTTTGCGGGCATCCGTATACTCATCTGCCAGGCGAGCAGCTTCATGCAGTGTGGAGGGTTTATGGTCCCGAACCCACTCTCTAACTCCTGCGGATAACTTGTCGAAGCAATGTTCCAACAGGAATAGCTGCAGCACCTCTTCCCCAGATACGGCTTGGCACCCCGCCATCCAGTGAGCTGCTGTGCGGTGCACCTTACATGCCCACTCAATGTAGGAATCTCCAGCTAATTTAACAGTGTCTCTGAACCGCCTCCTGTATGCCTCGCATACCTGGAGAACAGAGCCTCTTTTACAGCATTATAATCCCTGACTTCCTCATCTGGAATGGCCCGAAAAGCCTCACTGGCCCGGCCGGATAATTTTCCGGATAATATCATGACCCAGTCCTCTGCGGGTACCTTGTGTAGTGCACATTGCCTCTCAAAATCCGCAAGGTACCCATCAATCTCTCCTTCTGTTTCCATGAAGTTTTTAAAAGCTGCAAAATGTACCTTTCTCTTTTCCACTGGGGTTGCTGTGACTTGGGCTGCTGCAGCGCTGCTTTGGCGAAGTAGGTTGGCATCCACAGCTGCTATGACCCGGGCGATAATTTCGGCAGTTGGGTTGGGGCCATAATGTGCCAGTCTTATTTTAACCACCCGGTCAAAGCTTGCTTCTTCGGGAGTTCTGTCTGATATGCTGGGCTCATTGGTTCCTTCGGCCCTGGTACTCCGTCCATCTCGGTCAGTATTGTAATAATCTCCCTCTTCCTGAGGTTACTGGCTTGTCTGCCCCGTTGTTCTAGCAGGTCTTTAAGGGTGGCTCTTTTCAGCCTTTCATACTGTATTCCCATTAGGTCCGGATGTGTAGTTGCTCTTCTGGGCTATGAGGACTAACCCGTCGCTTGCCACCAATTGTAGCGAAGAGGCAGTAGGATCCGCAATATCTTTTAGTTAGGCAGAGACATCCTCATCTTAAAAATGTCATCTAAATAATTCAGTCCAAGTTTAAGTCTAAATCAGCTATTTATTTTGCTTCTAGCCACTGCTTAAAACTGGTGCAACAACAACTGCTAACAACAACTGTCTTAGACAATACAGTTACTCAGGGTGAGAGAAAGATAGATAGAGAGATGGAGAGCGAGCGAGATATTGAGAGATTGAAAGAGAGAAAGTGAGAGAGAGTGAGTGATAGAGAGAGAGATTGAGAGAGAGTGATTGAGAGAGAGAGATAGGGATATATAGTTATTGAGAGAGAGATAGTGATTGAGAGATAGTGATAGAGAGAGATATTGAGAGTGAGTGATAGGGAGAAAGAGAGAGAGAGAGATTTAGAGTGAGAGAGATTGAGCGAGTGAAAGAGAGCTAAAGAGAGCGCGAGATAGAGATATTGAAAGAGAGAAAGAGAGTGTAAAAGAAAGAGATTGAGATAGAGAGTTGAGGGTGAATGATAGATAGAGAAAGAGAGATAGACAGAGAGAGAGAGAGAGAGAAAGAGTGAGAGATATTGAGAGATTGAAAGAGAGAGAGAGGGAGAGATAAAGAGAGAGAGAGATAGGGATAGATAGTTATTGAGAGTGAGAGATAGAGAGAAAGATAGATTTAGAGAGAGAGTGATTGAGCGAGTGAGAGAGATATTGAGAGAGAGAGAGAGAGAGAGAGAGTAAAAGAAAGAGTAAGAGTTTGAGAGAGAGAGAGAGTGAGGGTGAATATATATAGATAGAGAGATAGAGGGAGGGAGAGAGATAGAGGGAGAGAGATTTAGAGGGAGAGAGATTGATATATATAGAAAGAGAGAGATATATTGAGCGAGTGATAAAGAGAGCGTGAGAGAGATAAAGAGAGCATGAGATAGAGATAAAGAGAGTGTGAGATAGTGATAAAGAGAGCGTGAGATAGAGATAAAAAAAGCGTGAGATAGAGATATTGAAAGAGAAAGAGAGAGAGTGTAAAAGAAAGAGAGAGAGATTGAGATAGAGAGTGAGGGTGAAAGAGAGAGAGAGATAGATAGAGAGTAAAAAAGAGATGGATTGAGAGAGAGAGAGAGAGAGAGAGAGAGAGAGAGAGTGAGGGTCAGAGAAAGAGAGAAAGAGAGATAGAGATAGATTGAGAGAGAGAGAGATTGATAGAGAGATTGATAGATAGATTAATAGAGAGAGATTGAGAGAGGGATTGAGAGAGAGATTGATATAGAGACATTGAGGCCCATTTATCAAGCTCCGAATGGAGCTTGAGGGCCCATGTTTCTGGCGAGTCTTCAGACTCACCAGAAAGAGAAGTTATGATTATGAAGCAGCGGTCTGTCAGCCTGCACTGAGCAGGTGGACAGAGATCTCCACAACTCAACCCGATCGAGTACGATTGGGTTAACACCCCCCTGCTGGTGGCCGATTGGCAACGAGTCTGCACAAGAGCTGCTGGTGCAATGCTGAATACGGAGAGCGTATTGCTCTCCGCATTCAGCAATGTCTGTCGGACCTGATCCGTACTGTCGGATCAGGTCCGCCAGACTTTCATAAATAGGGGCCATTGAGAGAGAGAGATTGAGAGAGAGATAGAGATATTGAGAGAGAGAGATATTGAGAGTGTGAGAGAAAGAGAGATTAATAGAGAGAGAAAAACATCCACAAAGAGAAAGAGAGAGAGAGAGAGTGAGATAGAGAAAGAGATATTGAAAAAAGATTGAGAGAGAGATTTGGATACAGGGAATGTGGTATATATCAAACTTTTAAAATATGTTTATATATACAGTAAATTATTTGAAAAACCTTACTGAAAGAATCAAATATAAACTGTGATAAAAAGAGTCTAATAAAATGAAATTGGATGCAATTGTAAAAGTGGAGTAAGGAAAAAAAAATATTTAGCTTCTTATCTAGTTTCTGTAGAAAAGTTTTATGGCAGGAAGAAGGCAGATTTACTTAGCAATCTTATCTCTATATCTGGTTTTAGCAGACAATAAACTCTTGTTATTCTATTGTGTATAATAAATGTTCATAGTAGCTAATGTATAAGTAAAGGAATTTGAATTTTTTTAAAACGTCGTAAAAAGTAATATAATCTATTATCACTATTTTTTTTATATTATTTTGATGAAAATTATATATATTTATAAATAATATCTATTATCATAATTAAAATACGAATAATCAATAATATAACTATTTATCAATTGATTGTTCATAAGAAATTTATGCATAATTTAGATCTTACAAAATATAATGATTTTATTGTTGAAAAATACAAATAAATTTCATTTGTTTTATTTTTAAAAACAATGGTAATATTGGGTTTCAAAACTGTTGTATCATTAAGAAATTTCAATATTATTAATTTATGCAATATTTTTTAGATCCTACTGCAATCAAAGAATTATATGTAAATGACATTAATATATTGCAATACTAATAATATAAAGAGAATATGAATAAAAGTTGTTAGTATAAATAATAAGCCAAATAAAGAATTTTATGGCATGAGATTTATAATAATGTTTTAATACTTACGTTACAGTATATAGGATCGAATATCAAAGTATCTCAGGATCAGAATAGCGGATATATCGGATCAATGCATAGATAGTGATTTCAATAATGCTTGCGCTTGCTTGCAAAGTATTCAATGAATGGAAACATTCATTGAATACTCTGTTTCTATATTAGTTACGGACTAACAACGCATGCGCAGTGAAAAACGAGGTGCCGATGGTGATAGCATATTGATTTCTAAATGCATGCGAATATTGCCATGAAACTTGGACAACGCATGCGCAAATTGAGTACGGATTGTGAACGCACTTCTAAGATACATAATAGAGCGGGTGCGACCGCTCTATACATAATGCAGGGGAAATCCAGGAAGAACAGCATGGGAGGAGTTTAAGATCCTAACGGAGATAAGTCTAATTATAAAATATAAATAAAAATTTTTGGGGAAAAGAAATATTGCGGTTTTATTAAATATTAGATTGGGAATTAGTAGGCGAGAGGAATTGAAAAAAATTATATTCACTTTAAGTAATGCACAATTTCACCCATTAGATTTTGGTTTTAATCATAAATACAAAAAAACATTCAGCATGAATAAACCTCACAAGTGTTTACAAAAGGACAATAGCAACTTGCGTGTATAAAATTAACCTTTTCATTTACAAAATAAAAATCTAGTAAATTAATTAAACACACATTTAAAATGAGCATTCTGGGTATACAGTACACGTGTCTATGATGTGTAATTTACATGCATTATATTGTAAGATTATTTATTATACTTTTTTTTAAGTTTATACATGCAACCACATTTAGGTAATCTCACTGCAACAAAATACTTTTATTTAATCTCACTGTAACAAAATACTTTTATTTAATCTCACTGTACGAAAAAGCTTTTATTTAATCTCACTGTACAAAAAATCTTTTATTTAATCTCACTGTAACAAAATACATTTTTTTAATCTCACTGTATGAAAAAGATTTTATTTAATCTCACTGTAACAAAATACTTTTTTTAATCTCACTGTATGAAAAAATATTTTATTTAATCTCACTGTAACACAATACTTTTATTTAATCTCACTGTATGAAAAAGCTTTTATTTAATCTTACTGTATGAAAAATCTTTAATTTAATCTCACTGTAACAAAATGCTTTTATTTAATCTCACTGTATGAAAAAGCTTTTATTTAATCTCACTGTACGAAAAAGCTTTTATTTAATCTCACTGTAACAAAATGCTTTTATTTAATCTCACTGTACGAAAAAGTTACAACACTCCTACGGATGCGGATAGGAGCCAGATCCAGGCGTCCCGGTCCAATGACGTCAGAAAAAACTCCAGTAAGGCAGAAAGGAAACCGGCTAACCATCCGCAAATGAATCCAGGAAAGCGGTTTAGGTAAGATGCAGTAAAGTTTTATTATTTACAGGTACAGACAGGCTTAAAAACAAAAAAGCGGGCTTGCAGAAAAAATGCACCAAACGGAACTGGTCTGGATGGTTACTGATCAGCAAAGGACATACGCGTTTCGTGAGGGGCTGCCTCACTTGCTCACTGCTTGAAACAAATGCTGTTCTGTAAGCATATATAGAGGGTCAATTAGGTTAATTAGTCATCAGTGTAATATTAGCTGCTTGATTTAGTTTTTAACCCTTCAAACTATATATGCTGCATGAACAGACAGAATAAGTACAGAAATACAATGCTTTTTTAAAAGTGCATTAAGATGAGAATACACAATTTTAAATTTACAGATTTTAGTAACATATGGACACTATACCATTAGGGGTTAAAGATTAATATGTAAAAAGGAAAATACCCCTATAATGTGTGATACATATTGAAATTGCAAAGAACAATACTGATGATTTGCACAATTTATCAAATATATATTAAAAATATGTGTTTACACAAACAAATTGACATCTGATTCAATATTTAGACCAAATGGGATCCTGGAATTGACATTAAAAATCCACCTGACCTCTTTCTTACTAAGCTGATATTCCCTATCCCCCCCCCCCTTTTTGAGAAGGGTACATGATCCACTGCCTGGAAAAATGCTAGGGAGGAATCTCCCTGGTGTTCAAACTTAAAATGTGATGCCACTGAGGTAAATATATCTGGATCATTTATATCCCTTATATGCTCTAATACCCTGTCTCTCAACCTTCTTTTCGTTTTTCCTAGGTATTGTATTTGGCAGCCTTTACATGTCATGAGGTACACTATGTGTGTGGAATTGCAGTTAAGGTTATACCTAATCGTATATTGTTTTCCAGTACTGTTTGATTGAAAAATATTTCCTTCAGTAATGTGATTACAAGTAATGCACCTATTGCCTCTGCATTTAAAGCAACCTAATCTTGTTGGTAACCAAGTACCTTTTTTGATTTCTGGTAGAAACGAAGGGGATACATAGTTTTGGATACTTTTTGCCTTTCTGGACACACATTTTATTCCACTAGAAACCACTTTTTCCAGAATATCACAAATCTTTTTGTACTCCTTACTATAAGGGGTACTAAACACCACTTTATTAGACATACTCTGTTTGTGTGGGGATCTATCACTTCCCTTCTTATATTGTAATAGGGACTCACGTGGCATACCGTCCACAATCTGTTTAGTTTCTGTTAGTAACTGATTACTGTAACCCCTATCATGAAGTCTCTTAGACAAATCCTCACTTTGTTTTTTGTATAAGGTTTCACTAGAGCAAATTCTCCTAGCTCTAATAAATTGACCCTTTGGAATGGCTTTTAGTACATGTCGAGGGTGACAGGATCTATAATTTAAAATAGTGTTTCCACTTGTGGGTTTTCTATATAAGTCTGTCACAATTCTGTCACTCTCAACCGATACCACAATATCCAAAAATTCAATCCTCATAGGGTTCTGACATCCAACAAAACTTAGATTATAATCCTTGCAGTTCAAATATTGGATAAAGTTGGATGCTGACACCTCATCTCCATCCCACACCAGAAGCAGGTCATCAATGTAACGACCAAAGTAAATTATGTGTTCCCTGAAGGGATTACTATCTGCATAGACGTGGAGCAGCTCCCACCATCCCATATAGAGATTGGCATAGGAGGGGGCGAACTTCGCCCCCATAGCTGTTCCACGTCTCTGCAGATAGTAAGACCCCTCAAACAAAAAATAATTATGAGTTAATAAAAACTCCAAACTCAAAACTATGAAATGCTTAAGATCCTCAGAAAAACCAGACATTCTGTCTAAAATATTGGAAATTGACCTTAGACCTGCCTGGTGTGGGATGGAGGTGTATAGTGAGGCCACATCTACTGTAATGAACCTATATGTAGGCTTCCATTTGATAGTTTGTAATGTACTAAGGACCTGTGTAGAGTCCCTAATATAACTTGTCAATTGTGCCACTAGAGGTTGCAAGAAGGTATCAATCAGTTCCGAAATGGGCTCCAAAAGGGAGCCCACTCCAGAAATGATAGGTCTACCCGGGGGATGTGTTGCATTCTTGTCCAATTTAGGCAGAAAATAAAAAATGGGCACATTAGGATTCAAAATCAAAAATTGTTCCATTTTTCTTTCTGCTATTACTCCTATCAACTGGCCCTGATATAAAATTTTCTCCAATTTAAGCCTAAACTTCGCTGTTGGATTAGAATCTAATTTTCCATATACCTCTGTGTCTCTCAATTGTCGTTTTGCCTCAAATAGATAATACTCCCTATCCATGACGACGACATTGCCGCCTTTTTATCAGATAATTTTATGACAATGTTGTCATTACTCTGGAGGGATTTTAAAGCTTTATATTGGTTACCATTCAAATTGTTTTTAGGTCTGGTAGAGGGGTCATTTTTTATATCATTTTCTATCCTTTGTGCAAGAGATTTCAATTTATTTTCAATTGTTCTCTGAAACACATCAATATTTTTACCTCTCGCATACACTGGATAGAAAGTGCTTTTGCTAGTTCCAGTCAGTTGGGGACAACTTATTTTATGTGAATCACTCTCACTTTCACCTTCTTGTATAAGACCAACTAATTCATTAATGGCACAGTGGTCATTGAAATCTAAAGGGGTATTTAATGTGGCCTCCTCATTGTTTGCCACTTCTATTCTATCATCTTTATTCTCGAATTCACTATCTACAAAAAAATGTTTTTTTAGTACCAACTTTCTGACAAAGCTATTTATATCCAAGATGGTGTCAAACAAATTAAAATGTGTAGTAGGGGAAAAATTTAAACCCATACTTAGAACCTCCAGCTCGGAGTTACTAAGCTTATGTTGTGATAGATTTACCACATTTGTTAAACATATTTTCTGACTTGGGTCCGATTGGTCCTCGTTTGGTATCTCTTTGTTTCCCTGCCTTTTTCTACCCCTACTGCCTCTCCTTGTTTTTTTCTTTTTTGTTTGGTTCCCTGAGCCTGCTCGTTTTTTGGACGCTCTATAGGGTCTGTAGATGGTATATCAAGGACAGAGACTGTATCTATCTGATGTATCCCTTCTTCATTAGAATCATTATCAGTAGTGTCTACCTCATACTCTGTTTCTTGAAATCTCACATGTCTTGTGGCCTTGCCCTCATTATTCCTTCTAAAAAAAGGGATCTTTTTGTCACCAGAACTCCTAAATGGGGTCTGGGTCCATCTGTATACTCTATTTGCTTCATAGTCCCTTTTATCACGGGATAACTTGGTTTTTTTAAAGTCCCAAAGTTCTTTTGAGAATTTTATCATATTGGCCTCAAACTTCATATCATACTCCTTAAAAAGTGGGTCTGCCTGTAAAAGTTGTAGGTCAGTCTGTGTAGCCTTAATCAAATTAATTATCTCCAATCTTTCCTGCTTCTTAAATTCAATAAGTAATTCAATGAGGGCAAAGGAACAGTCATCAAGAATCTTATTCTATTTAGAAATAAAAACAGAATCATTCACTGTAAACGATGGAAATTTCCTGATCCTTAAACCTCTTGGTTTACGTTGGTATTTTTTGTACAACAGGAAAGTCTTTATGTCCATGTCCAATTTTATGTCTTTTCTACGCAACTCATCAATATGAAAAAATAAACTGTCAATTGTGTTTTCGTTGTCGCTAGTAATGCTTTCCACATCCTGATCATATGAATAAAGAGACGCTTCCAAGTCTCGCAAAACAAAACTCTCCTGTTCTTCTGTCATTATCTGCAGCCCACAGTAACAAACCAAATGGAGCCAATAAAAAAGTTTTTTATATATAAAGCCCTGTACCTTGTAATACTCGCTTTAGATGTCCCAATACTGCAATTATACCTTGGCAATATTGAACAAATATAATTCCAAAAGACTGGAGTGTATCTTCAGCACCGCACAATAACCAACACGGGGATCGCCCTATACATATGAGCCCTGGCCTTAAGACTGGCCAATATGCCGCCCGTTGAGCTACCGCAAATAGGACACAAAGCTTACAAAATATAGACAAAGAAAGCGGTGCTTACCCTCAGGCTATCTGGCGAATGGCTTTCTTCAGCGACCCTCCAGCGCGTCTTCAGCGTGTGCACTCACAACACTCCTACGGATGCGGATAGGAGCCGGATCCAGGCGTCCCGGTCCAATGACGTCAGAAAAAACTCCAGTAAGGCAGAAAGGAAACCGGCTAACCATCCGCAAATGAATCCAGGAAAGCGGTTTAGGTAAGATGCAGTAAAGTTTTATTATTTACAGGTACAGACAGGCTTAAAAACAAAAAAGCGGGCTTGCAAAAAAAATGCACCAAACGGAACTGGTCCGGATGGTTACTGATCAGCAAAGGACATACGCGTTTCGTGAGGGGCTGCCTCCCTTGCTCACTGCTTGAAACAAATGCTGTTCTGTAAGCATATATAGAGGGTCAATTAGGTTAATTAGTCATCAGTGTAATATTAGCTGCTTGATTTTGTTTTTAACCCTTCAAACTATATATGCTGCATGAACAGACAGAATAAGTACAGAAATACAATGCTTTTTTAAAAGTGCATTAAGATGAGAATACACAATTTTAAATATACAGATTTTAGTAACATATGGACACTATACCATTAGGGGTTAAAGATTAATATGTAAAAAGGAAAATACCCCTATAATGTGTAATACATATTGAAATTGCAAAGAACAATACTGATGATTTGCACAATTTATCAAATATATATTAAAAATATGTGTTTACACAAACAAATTGACAACTGATTCAATATTTAGACCAAATGGGATCCTGGAATTTACATTAAAAATCCACCTGACCTCTTTCTTACTATGCTGATATTCCCTATCCCCCCCCCTTTTTGAGAAGGGTACATGATCCACTGCCTGGAAAAATGCTAGGGAGGAATCTCCCTGGTGTTCAAACTTAAAATGTGATGCCACTGAGGTAAATATATCTGGATCATTTATATCCCTTATATGCTCTAATACCCTGTCTCTCAACCTTCTTTTCGTTTTTCCTAGGTATTGTATTTGGCAGCCTTTACATGTCATGAGGTACACTATGTGTGTGGAATTGCAGTTAAGGTTATACCTAATCGTATATTGTTTTCCAGTACTGTTTGATTGAAAAATATTTCCTTCAGTAATGTGATTACAAGTAATGCACCTATTGCCTCTGCATTTAAAGCAACCTAATCTTGTTGGTAACCAAGTACCTTTTTTGATTTCTGGTAGAAACGAAGGGGATACATAGTTTTGGATACTTTTTGCCTTTCTGGACACACATTTTATTCCCCTAGAAACCACTTTTTCCAGAACAGGGTCAGTTTGTAAAATTGGTAGACTTTCTTGTACAATATCACAAATCTTTTTGTACTCCTTACTATAAGGGGTACTAAACACCACTTTATTAGACATACTCTGTTTGTGTGGGGATCTATCACTTCCCTTCTTATATTGTAATAGGGACTCACGTGGCATACCGTCCACAATCTGTTTAGTTTCTGTTAGTAACTGATTACTGTAACCCCTATCATGAAGTCTCTTAGACAAATCCTCACTTTGTTTTTTGTATAAGGTTTCACTAGAGCAAATTCTCCTAGCTCTAATAAACTGACCCTTTGGAATGGCTTTTAGTACATGTCGAGGGTGACAGGATCTATAATTTAAAATAGTGTTCCCACTTGTGGGTTTTCTATATAAGTCTGTCACAATTCTGTCACTCTCAACCTATACCACAATATCCAAAAATTCAATCCTCATAGGGTTCTGACATCCAACAAAACTTAGATTATAATCATTGCAGTTCAAATATTGGATAAAGTTGGATGCTGACACCTCATCTCCATCCCACACCAGAAGCAGGTCATCAATGTAACGACCAAAGTAAATTATGTGTTCCCTGAAGGGATTACTATCTGCATAGATGTGGAGCAGCTCCCACCATCCCATATAGAGATTGGCATAGGAGGGGGCGAACTTCTCCCCCATAGCTGTTCCACGTCTCTGCAGATAGTAAGACCCCTCAAACAAAAAATAATTATGAGTTATTAAAAACTCCAAACTCAAAACTATGAAATGCTTAAGATCCTCAGAAAAACCAGACATTCTGTCTAAAATATTGGAAATTGACCTTAGACCTGCCTGGTGTGGGATGGAGGTGTATAGTGAGGCCACATCTACTGTAATGAACCTATATGTAGGCTTCCATTTGATAGTTTGTAATGTACTAAGGACCTGTGTAGAGTCCCTAATATAACTTGTCAATTGTGCCACTAGAGGTTGCAAGAAGGTATCAATCAGTTCCGAAATGGGCTCCAAAAAGGAGCCCACTCCAGAAATGATAGGTCTACCCGGGGGATGTGTTGCATTCTTGTGCAATTTAGGCAGAAAATAAAAAAAGGGCACATTAGGATTCAAAATCAAAAATTGTTCCATTTTTCTTTCTGCTATTACTCCTATCAATTGGCCCTGATATAAAATTATCTCCAATTTAAGCCTAAACTTCACTGTTGGATTAGAATCTAATTTCCCATATACCTCTGTGTCTCTCAATTGTGGTTTTGCCTCAAATAGATAATACTCCCTATCCATCACAACGACATTGCCGCCTTTTTATCAGATAATTTTATGACAATGTTGTCATTACTCTGGAGGGATTTTAAAGCTTTATATTGGTTACCATTCAAATTGTTTTTAGGTCTGGTAGAGGGGTCATTTTTTATATCATTTTCTATCCTTTGTGCAAGAGATTTCAATTTATTTTCAATTGTTCTCTGAAACACATCAATATTTTTACCTCTCGCATACACTGGATAGAAAGTGCTTTTGCTAGTTCCAGTCAGTTGGGGACAACTTATTTTATGTGAATCACTCTCACTTTCACCTTCTTGTATAAGACCAACTAATTCATTAATGGCACAGTGGTCATTGAAATCTAAAGGGGTATTTAATGTGGCCTCCTCATTGTTTGCCACTTCTATTCTATCATCTTTATTCTCGAATTCACTATCTACAAAAAAATGTTTTTTTAGTACCAACTTTCTGACAAAGCTATTTATATCCAAGATGGTGTCAAACAAATTAAAATGTGTAGTAGGGGAAAAATTTAAACCCATACTTAGAACCTCCAGCTCGGAGTTACTAAGCTTATGTTGTGATAGATTTACCACATTTGTTAAACATATTTTCTGACTTGGGTCCGATTGGTCCTCGTTTGGTATCTCTTTGTTTCCCTGCCTTTTTCTACCCCTACTGCCTCTCCTTGTTTTTTTCTTTTTTGTTTGGTTCCCTGAGCCTGCTCGTTTTTTGGACGCTCTATAGGGTCTGTAGATGGTATATCAAGGACAGAGACTGTATCTATCTGATGTATCCCTTCTTCATTAGAATCATTATCAGTAGTGTCTACCTCATACTCTGTTTCTTAAAATCTCACATGTCTTGTGGCCTTGCCCTCATTATTCCTTCTAAAAAAAGGGATCTTTACTGCATCTTACCTAAACCGCTTTCCTGGATTCATTTGCGGATGGTTAGCCGGTTTCCTTTCTGCCTTACTGGAGTTTTTTCTGACGTCATTGGACCGGGACGCCTGGATCTGGCTCCTATCCGCATCCGTAGGAGTGTTGTGAGTGCACACGCTGAAGACGCGCTGGAGGGTCGCTGAAGAAAGCCATTCGCCAGATAGCCTGAGGGTAAGCACCGCTTTCTTTGTCTATATTTTGTAAGCTTTGTGTCCTATTTGCGGTAGCTCAACGGGCGGCATATTGGCCAGTCTTAAGGCCAGGGCTCATATGTATAGGGCGATCCCCGTGTTGGTTATTGTGCGGTGCTGAAGATACACTCCAGTCTTTTGGAATTATATTTGTTCAATATTGCCAAGGTATAATTGCAGTATTGGGACATCTAAAGCGAGTATTACAAGGTACAGGGCTTTATATATAAAAAAACTTTTTTTCTTGGCTCCATTTGGTTTGTTACTGTGGGCTGCAGATAATGACAGAAGAACAGGAGAGTTTTGTTTTGCGAGACTTGGAAGCGTCTCTTTATTCATATGATCAGGATGTGGAAAGCATTACTAGTGACAACAAAAACACAATTGACAGTTTATTTTTTCATATTGATGAGTTGCGTAGAAAAGACATAAAATTGGACCTGGACATAAAGACTTTCCTGTTGTACAAAAAATACCAACGTATACCAAAAGGTTTAAGGATCAGGAAATTTCCATAGTTTACAGTGAATGATTCTGTTTTTATTTCTAAATGGAATAAGATTCTTGATGACTGTTCCTTTGCCCTCATTGAATTACTTATTGAATTTAAGAAGCAGGAAAGATTGGAGATAATTAATTTGATTAAGGCTACACAGACTGACCTACAACTTTTACAGGCAGACCCACTTTTTAAGGAGTATGATATGAAGTTTGAGGCCAATATGATAAAATTCTCAAAAGAACTTTGGGACTTTAAAAAAACCAAGTTATCCCGTGATAAAAGGGACTATGAAGCAAATAGATGGACCCAGACCCCATTTAGGAGTTCTGGTGACAAAAAGATCCCTTTTTTTAGAAGGAATAATGAGGGCAAGGCCACAAGACATGTGAGATTTCAAGAAACAGAGTATGAGGTAGACACTACTGATAATGATTCTAATGAAGAAGGGATACATCAGATAGATACAGTCTCTGTCCTTGATATACCATCTACAGACCCTATAGAGCGTCCAAAAAATGAGCAGGCTCAGGGAACCAAACAAAAAAGAAAAAAACAAGGAGAGGCAGTAGGGGTAGAAAAAGGCAGGGAAACAAAGAGATACCAAACGAGGACCAATCGGACCCAAGTCAGAAAATATGTTTAACAAATGTGGTAAATCTATCACAACATAAGCTTAGTAACTCCGAGCTGGAGGTTCTAAGTATGGGTTTACATTTTTCCCCTACTACACATTTTAATTTGTTTGACACCATCTTGGATATAAATAGCTTTGTCAGAAAGTTGGTACTAAAAAAACATTTTTTTGTAGATAGTGAATTTGAGAATAAAGATGATAGAATAGAAGTGGCAAACAATGAGGAGGCCACATTAAATACCCCTTTAGATTTCAATGACCACTGTGCCATTAATGAATTAGTTGGTCTTATACAAGAAGGTGAAAGTGAGAGTGATTCACATAAAATAAGTTGTCCCCAACTGACTGGAACTAGCAAAAGCACTTTCTATCCAGTGTATGCGAGAGGTAAAAATATTGATGTGTTTCAGAGAACAATTGAAAATAAATTGAAATCTCTTGCACAAAGGATAGAAAATGATATAAAAAATGACCCCTCTACCAGACCTAAAAACAATTTGAATGGTAACCAATATAAAGCTTTAAAATCCCTCCAGAGTAATGACAACATTGTCATAAAATTATCTGATAAAAAGGCGGCAATGTCGTCGTCATGGATAGGGAGTATTATCTATTTGAGGCAAAACGACAATTGAGAGACACAGAGGTATATGGAAAATTAGATTCTAATCCAACAGCGAAGTTAAGGCTTAAATTGGAGAAAATTTTATATCAGGGCCAATTGATAGGAGTAATAGCAGAAAGAAAAATGGAACAATTTTTGATTTTGAATCCTAATGTGCCCATTTTTTATTTTCTGCCTAAATTGCACAAGAATGCAACACATCCCCCGGGTAGACCTATCATTTCTGGAGTGGGCTCCCTTTTGGAGCCCATTTCGGAACTGATTGATACCTTCTTGCAACCTCTAGTGGCACAATTGACAAGTTATATTAGGGACTCTACACAGGTCCTTAGTACATTACAAACTATCAAATGGAAGCCTACATATAGGTTTATTACAGTAGATGTGGCCTCACTATACACCTCCATCCCACAACAGGCAGGTCTAAGGTCAATTTCCAATATTTTAGACAGAATGTCTGGTTTTTCTGAGGATCTTAAGCATTTCATAGTTTTGAGTTTGGAGTTTTTATTAACTCATAATTATTTTTTGTTTGAGGGGTCTTACTATCTGCAGAGACGTGGAACAGCTATGGGGGCGAAGTTCGCCCCCTCCTATGCCAATCTCTATATGGGATGGTGGGAGCTGCTCCACGTCTATGCAGATAGTAATCCCTTCAGGGAACACATAATTTACTTTGGTCGTTACATTGATGACCTGCTTCTGGTGTGGGATGGAGATGAGGTGTCAGCATCCAACTTTATCCAATATTTGAACTGCAAGGATTATAATCTAAGTTTTGTTGGATGTCAGAACCCTATGAGGATTGAATTTTTGGATATTGTGGTATCGGTTAAGAGTGACAGAATTGTGACAGACTTATATAGAAAACCCACAAGTGGGAACACTATTTTAAATTATAGATCCTGTCACCCTCGACATGTACTAAAAGCCATTCCAAAGGGTCAATTTATTAGAGCTAGGAGAATTTGCTCTAGTGAAACCTTATACAAAAAACAAAGTGAGGATTTGTCTAAGAGACTTCATGATAGGGGTTACAGTAATCAGTTACTAACAGAAACTAAACAGATTGTGGACGGTATGCCACGTGAGTCCCTATTACAATATAAGAAGGGAAGTGATAGATCCCCACACAAACAGAGTATGTCTAATAAAGTGGTGTTTAGTACCCCGTATAGTAAGGAGTACAAAAAGATTTGTGATATTGTACGAGAAAGTCTACCAATTTTACAAACTGACCCTGTTCTGGAAAAAGTGGTTTCTAGTGGAATAAAATGTGTGTCCAGAAAGGCAAAAAGTATCCAAAACTATGTATCCCCTTCGTTTCTACCAGAAATCAAAAAAGGTACTTGGTTACCAAAAAGATTAGGTTGCTTTAAATGCAGAGGCAATAGGTGCATTACTTGTAATCACATTACTGAAAGAAATATTTTTCAATCAAACAGTACTGGAAAACAATATACGATTAGGTATAACCTTAACTGCAATTCCACACACATAGTGTACCTCATGACATGTAAAGGCGGCCAAATACAATACCTAGGAAAAACGAAAAGAAGGTTGAGAGACAGGGTATTAGAACATATAAGGGATATAAATGATCCAGATATATTTACCTCAGTGGCATCACATTTTAAGTTTGAACACCAGGGAGATTCCTCCCTAGCATTTTTCCAGGCAGTGGATCATGTACCCTTCTCAAAAAGGGGGGGGGGGGGGATAGGGAATATCAGCATAGTAAGAAAGAGGTCAGGTGGATTTTTAATGTAAATTCCAGGATCCCATTTGGTCTAAATATTGAATCAGATGTCAATTTGTTTGTGTATACACATATTTTTAATATATATTTGATAAATTGTGCAAATCATCAGTATTGTTCTTTGCAATTTCAATATGTATTACACATTATAGGGGTATTTTCCTTTTTACATATTAATCTTTAACCCCTAATGGTATAGTGTCCATATGTTACTAAAATCTGTAAATTTAAAATTGTGTATTCTCATCTTAATGCACTTTTAAAAAAGCATTGTATTTCTGTACTTATTCTGTCTGTTCATGCAGCATATATAGTTTGAAGGGTTAAAAACTAAATCAAGCAGCTAATATTACACTGATGACTAATTAACCTAATTGACCCTCTATATATGCTTACAGAACAGCATTTGTTTCAAGCAGTGAGCAAGTGAGGCAGCCCCTCACGAAACGCGTATGTCCTTTGCTGATCAGTAACCATCCGGACCAGTTCCGTTTGGTGCATTTTTTTTGCAAGCCCGCTTTTTTGTTTTTAAGCCTGTCTGTACCTGTAAATAATAAAACTTTACTGCATCTTACCTAAACCACTTTCCTGGATTCATTTGCGGATGGTTAGCCGGTTTCCTTTCTGCCTTACTGGAGTTTTTTCTGACGTCATTGGACCGGGACGCCTGGATCTGGCTCCTATCCGCATCCGTAGGAGTGTTGTGAGTGCACACGCTGAAGACGCGCTGGAGGGTCGCTGAAGAAAGCCATTCGCCAGATAGCCTGAGGGTAAGCACCGCTTTCTTTGTCTATATTTTGTAAGCTTTGTGTCCTATTTGCGGTAGCTCAACGGGCGGCATATTGGCCAGTCTTAAGGCCAGGGCTCATATGTATAGGGCGATCCCCGTGTTGGTTATTGTGCGGTTCTGAAGATACACTCCAGTCTTTTGGAATTATATTTGTTCAATATTGCCAAGGTATAATTGCAGTATTGGGACATCTAAAGCGAGTATTAACTTTTTTCCCTGCTCCATTTGGTTTGTTACTGTGGGCTGCAGATAATGACAGAAGAACAGGAGAGTTTTGTTTTGCGAGACTTGGAAGCGTCTCTTTATTCATATGATCAGGATGTGGAAAGCATTACTAGCGACAACGAAAACACAATTGACAGTTTATTTTTTCATATTGATGAGTTGCGTAGAAAAGACATAAAATTGGACCTGGACATAAAGACTTTCCTGTTGTACAAAAAATACCAACGTAAACCAAGAGGTTTAAGGATCAGGAAATTTCCATCGTTTACAGTGAATGATTCTGTTTTTATTTCTAAATGGAATAAGATTCTTGATGACTGTTCCTTTGCCCTCATTGAATTACTTATTGAATTTAAGAAGCAGGAAAGATTGGAGATAATTAATTTGATTAAGGCTACACAGACTGACCTACAACTTTTACAGGCAGACCCACTTTTTAAGGAGTATGATATGAAGTTTGAGGCCAATATGATAAAATTCTCAAAAGAACTTTGGGACTTTAAAAAAACCAAGTTATCCCGTGATAAAAGGGACTATGAAGCAAATAGAGTATACAGATGGACCCAGACCCAATTTAGGAGTTCTGGTGACAAAAAGATCCCTTTTTTTAGAAGGAATAATGAGGGCAAGGCCACAAGACATGTGAGATTTCAAGAAACAGAGTATGAGGTAGACACTACTGATAATGATTCTAATGAAGAAGGGATACATCAGATAGATACAGTCTCTGTCCTTGATATACCATCTACAGACCCTATAGAGCGTCCAAAAAACGAGCAGGCTCAGGGAACCAAACAAAAAAGAAAAAAACAAGGAGAGGCAGTAGGGGTAGAAAAAGGCAGGGAAACAAAGAGATACCAAACGAGGACCAATCGGACCCAAGTCAGAAAATATGTTTAACAAATGTGGTAAATCTATCACAACATAAGCTTAGTAGCTCCGAGCTGGAGGTTCTAAGTATGGGTTTAAATTTTTCCCCTACTACACATTTTAATTTGTTTGACACCATCTTGGATATAAATAGCTTTGTCAGAAAGTTGGTACTAAAAAAACATTTTTTTGTAGATAGTGAATTCGAGAATAAAGATGATAGAATAGAAGTGGCAAACAATGAGGAGGCCACATTAAATACCCCTTTAGATTTCAATGACCACTGTGCCATTAATGAATTAGTTGGTCTTATACAAGAAGGTGAAAGTGAGAGTGATTCACATAAAATAAGTTGTCCCCAACTGACTGGAACTAGCAAAAGCACTTTCTATCCAGTGTATGCGAGAGGTAAAAATATTGATGTGTTTCAGAGAACAATTGAAAATAAATTGAAATCTCTTGCACAAAGGATAGAAAATGATATAAAAAATGACCCCTCTACCAGACCTAAAAACAATTTGAATGGTAACCAATATAAAGCTTTAAAATCCCTCCAGAGTAATGACAACATTGTCATAAAATTATCTGATAAAAAGGCGGCAATGTCGTCGTCATGGATAGGGAGTATTATCTATTTGAGGCAAAACGACAATTGAGAGACACAGAGGTATATGGAAAATTAGATTCTAATCCAACAGCGAAGTTTAGGCTTAAATTGGAGAAAATTTTATATCAGGGCCAATTGATAGGAGTAATAGCAGAAAGAAAAATGGAACAATTTTTGATTTTGAATCCTAATGTGCCCATTTTTTATTTTCTGCCTAAATTGCACAAGAATGCAACACATCCCCCGGGTAGACCTATCATTTCTGGAGTGGGCTCCCTTTTGGAGCCCATTTCGGAACTGATTGATACCTTCTTGCAACCTCTAGTGGCACAATTGACAAGTTATATTAGGGACTCTACACAGGTCCTTAGTACATTACAAACTATCAAATGGAAGCCTACATATAGGTTCATTACAGTAGATGTGGCCTCACTATACACCTCCATCCCACACCAGGCAGGTCTAAGGTCAATTTCCAATATTTTAGACAGAATGTCTGGTTTTTCTGCGGATCTTAAGCATTTCATAGTTTTGAGTTTGGAGTTTTTATTAACTCATAATTATTTTTTGTTTGAGGGGTCTTACTATCTGCAGAGATGTGGAACAGCTATGGGGGCGAAGTTCGCCCCCTCCTATGCCAATCTCTATATGGGATGGTGGGAGCTGCTCCACGTCTATGCAGATAGTAATCCCTTCAGGGAACACATAATTTACTTTGGTCGTTACATTGATAACCTGCTTCTGGTGTGGGATGGAGATGAGGTGTCAGCATCCAACTTTATCCAATATTTGAACTGCAATGATTATAATCTAAGTTTTGTTGGATGTCAGAACCCTATGAGGATTGAATTTTTGGATATTGTGGTATAGGTTGAGAGTGACAGAATTGTGACAGACTTATATAGAAAACCCACAAGTGGGAACACTATTTTAAATTATAGATCCTGTCACCCTCGACATGTACTAAAAGCCATTCCAAAGGGTCAATTTATTAGAGCTAGGAGAATTTGCTCTAGTGAAACCTTATACAAAAAACAAAGTGAGGATTTGTCTAAGAGACTTCATGATAGGGGTTACAGTAATCAGTTACTAACAGAAACTAAACAGATTGTGGACGGTATGCCACGTGAGTCCCTATTACAATATAAGAAGGGAAGTGATAGATCCCCACACAAACAGAGTATGTCTAATAAAGTGGTGTTTAGTACCCCTTATAGTAAGGAGTACAAAAAGATTTGTGATATTCTGGAAAAAGTGGTTTCTAGTGGAATAAAATGTGTGTCCAGAAAGGCAAAAAGTATCCAAAACTATGTATCCCCTTCGTTTCTACCAGAAATCAAAAAAGGTACTTGGTTACCAACAAGATTAGGTTGCTTTAAATGCAGAGGCAATAGGTGCATTACTTGTAATCACATTACTGAAGGAAATATTTTTCAATCAAACAGTACTGGAAAACAATATACGATTAGGTATAACCTTAACTGCAATTCCACACACATAGTGTACCTCATGACATGTAAAGGCTGCCAAATACAATACCTAGGAAAAACAAAAGAAGGTTGAGAGACAGGGTATTAGAGCATATAAGGGATATAAATGATCCAGATATATTTACCTCAGTGGCATCACATTTTAAGTTTGAACACCAGGGAGATTCCTCCCTAGCATTTTTCCAGGCAGTGGATCATGTACCCTTCTCAAAAAGGGGGGGGGGGGATAGGGAATATCAGCTTAGTAAGAAAGAGGTCAGGTGGATTTTTAATGTCAATTCCAGGATCCCATTTGGTCTAAATATTGAATCAGATGTCAATTTGTTTGTGTAAACACATATTTTTAATATATATTTGATAAATTGTGCAAATCATCAGTATTGTTCTTTGCAATTTCAATATGTATCACACATTATAGGGGTATTTTCCTTTTTACATATTAATCTTTAACCCCTAATGGTATAGTGTCCATATGTTACTAAAATCTGTAAATTTAAAATTGTGTATTCTCATCTTAATGCACTTTTAAAAAAGCATTGTATTTCTGTACTTATTCTGTCTGTTCATGCAGCATATATAGTTTGAAGGGTTAAAAACTAAATCAAGCAGCTAATATTACACTGATGACTAATTAACCTAATTGACCCTCTATATATGCTTACAGAACAGCATTTGTTTCAAGCAGTGAGCAAGTGAGGCAGCCCCTCACGAAACGCGTATGTCCTTTGCTGATCAGTAACCATCCGGACCAGTTCCGTTTGGTGCATTTTTTCTGCAAGCCCGCTTTTTTGTTTTTAAGCCTGTCTGTACCTGTAAATAATAAAACTTTACTGCATCTTACCTAAACCGCTTTCCTGGATTCAATTGCGGATGGTTAGCCGGTTTCCTTTCTGCCTTACTAGTAGCCATTTTGCCACTGGATGTGATCAAGCTGCAGATTGATTACTACCAAAGACACCAGAGAAGGATTCTCAGCGTAGGTCTGGGGCTGCCGCATGAAATTACCCCCCCCGAACTCCGGGTTTACAATATCCTGCAAAAGGATAAACTAAAACTTACCACCTATAATTTGCTCTAAGTCTGCCCTTCGCCAGGGAGCCACATAAGGCCATTATATTACTTTCTGGTATATGCGAGGTGAAATTGAGCACAAGAGAGGCATTTTAGAAGCTGTGGCATTATGGGAACAGAAAATAGAAGCTGCGATCAAGCTATCTTACCAACAGCTCGAAAGTGACCTAAGATCATTGCTCTGCCCAGCGACAGCTCTCAGTAACACATCAATGGGAGGGAATACAGAGCAGCTTACCCCTCTGGACACTGTGAGCCACGACGCAGAAGCAAGTTTGGAGCTGAATCGTACCAGGATCCGGCGGTCTCATGCTCAGAGCTTAACTGCGCCACAAGGCCCCAAGGACCCCGAGGTGAAGACTGATATTCTCACTCACACAATGGAGAGGTCGGGTTTCCATATACAGGCACGGAGTAAAGCTCCCCCACTTCCCACTACTCACAAGATGACCTCGCAGCTCAGTGGAGAAAGTACCTGGGGCAGTAAATCCCGATCGCAGCAGAAAGGCCAGAAAACAAAATGGCGACGGATCTGGTATGGCGATGTGGGGCTGACATGGGCTGCTAACTTCCCAGGAGATTTGTGTAGTTCACAGGGATTCCCTATGGCTAACGGGAAGGGACTAGAATGTATAGCTGGACTCCTAGGGGTACCTGTTTTTCAGAACGTTCCCCCCATTGCAGCACTTTGTGCCCCATCTCCCACGGAGACTTTCCTTCACTACAGATTGCGATCTGGTATTGGCTGAATAAGTGGAACACTCTGCCCTGTTGTGTGACCCTTTTCTTTATTTTGCTTGACTCAGGTCCACATATTAGCTTTAACTTGCAGTTATATTTAGCACGGGTCCACTTTATTTTACAGGGCTATCACTTTATTTGTCAAAGTCTACGGTTATGCATCTTATCTATACTTCCAAGTGCTTATTACTGTAGTTATTCATGTGACAAGTGTGAGAATGTTAATACAGTAACTACTGTTGCCTAGGTAAAATGTACATGATATATTCTGATTCCACAAGGTTTGCTCTCATGTGTGTTTTACTGGGCTCACCACTTGCATGCTATAAAATTTATAAAATATTTAATACTATAGTCCTATTTAGAATATGAGGTTCCAAAGTACTTTCAAAACTATTTTAGGGAGATTGGGAGAGCATATATGGTTTGAGAGGGTTGACCCTGTAGTAGATAGATATGTTAATGAAAGTAATGCTAACTACTCTCCTCTCACAGTGGTACAATCTTACAGACCGGTCCCTATACTTTACCCAGTTCAGCTCCCACCTGACATTTGGTTAACATTTGTTTCTTTTCTTTTCTCAATCTTATTAAAATAAAAAACTTTTCTATAGCCAGTTTTACTTTTCGATTCTGTGCAGTGTTAGACTTAATAGAGGGATAGAGTACACATAACAGGATGCCATAATTTAGGGTAATGATTGGCCATAGCCTGTATTTTCTCAAAAAATATCTAGTGTAATAAATGAGTGTTCCCTTTATGTGGCTTTCTCACTTGATATCTGATATAGCAGACTATAGAGCATTCTGTTACGTTTTGTTTCCCGTTTTGCCTAATCATCTACTTAGGTCCAAAAGTGACCGTATCATTTATTAGAGTCCCTTTATTAAATCACTAGCGTTACCATAGGTCCAAGAGTGACCTTTTGCAGTTATGGGGGCCACATATATAGCATTACAAAAGGAGGATTATTACTGGAGTTCAGTAGCGGGGAGTGAGCTGTAGTTCAGTTGCTAGTTAATTCTCATTCAAACCTACTGTTCTGTGTTTGTTTGACGCAACTATATCATATTAAGTATCTGATGTCTCTGCTATTGAATGTATATTTACAGCTGTATTTTTGAATAACCTCAATAAAAAGTTTAAAAAAAAAAAAAAAACTGTGTACAGAAGATTGCATTTTAAGATGAATGCTCCTTTAATTACCTCTGATAAAACACTCCAGAGATTAAGCAGCAATTACCTACAATCTGCGCACTTACCATCAGGCTTTTTTATGTTCAGTGATATTTTCCCTGCTCATCTTTCCACAGCGACCCATACATTGCCATCTTGACCATCCCACTGTCAATAACGATGATGGATCGATCTTTTGGAACCATAAAGTTGAAGCACATCAGCTCATCTTTGTCACCACGTCTTGCGATGGCAGTCACGTAAATGATGCCCTGCTGGGGTATATTAATTACCTCCCTAGAGGGAACTCGTAGGATCTGGATCCTAGTGTCTGGTTTAAGGACCACACTAATCTTGGTCCCCACATTTACATTGGCTTCCACCTTTTCTAACACACTGACCCCTCCATCGATAGTGGCATCTATTGCAATCTCATTAAGGTGCAACTTCCTTGACTCAAAAAAAATCCAGACCTCACTGCTGCAGGCGTTGGCAATATGAGTGTTTTCATTTCCCATTTTAAAAGGTGTTTGCAAAAATCTCAGAGATTACACAGCATGAAAAATAAATAGTTCAGCAACACTCTGAAGCCTTGTGAGTTTTATAGACATAATATATTTTATTGCTTTATATTTATACCAGGGCAGTTTATAGAGAATCTTGCTCCCAGGGTCAAATTCTAAAAGGTGCCTTAAATTTCTGTAGAAAAGCTTTATGGCAGGAAGAAGGCAGAGTTACTGTACTTAGCCCTGCGGAATCTGTTGGCGCTCTACAAATAACCGATAATAAATAATAATAAATACTTGTTATTCTATTGTGTAAACTAACTGTTCATAGTAGCTAATGTATAAGTAAAGGAATTATATAATAGAATTTAATAATATGCTTTTTGAATTCAATTAACAAATCAACATGTCGTAAAAAGTTATATAATCTATTATCACTAATTTTTTTATATTATTTTGATGAAAATTATATATATTTATAAATAATATCTATTATCATAATTAAAATCTGAATCATGAATAATATAACTATTTATCAATCGATTGTTCCAAAGAAATGTATGCATAATTTAGATCTTTCAAAATATAATGATTTTATTGATGTAAACTACAAATAAATTTCATTTGTTTTATTTTTAAAAACAATCGGCTAGATTACGAGTTTTGCGTTATGAGGGGTGCGGTACTAACTTGCACTTTATTGTCACCGCGCACGTCCCTACAGGGCTGGTATTACAGGTTTTCCTAAACCCGGGCGTTAAAAGGCAAGAAGTGAGCGTAGAGCAAAATTGTGCTCCATACCGCACTCCAATACCAGCGCTGCTTAAGTCAGCGGTAAGCTGGTTGTACGTGCTTGTGCATGATTTTCCCATAGACATCAATGGGGCGAGCCGGCTGAGAAAATGTCTAACACCTGCAATAAAGCAGCGTAAAGCTCCGTAACACAGCCCCATTGATTCCTATGGGGAAACACATTTTATGTTTACACCTAACAACCTAGCATGAACCCCGAGTCTAAACACCCCTAATCTTACACTTATTAACCCCTAATCTGCCACCCCCGACATCACCGACACCTGCATTATACTTATTAACCCCTAATCTGCCATTTCTGACGTCGCCGACACCTACATTATACTTATTAACCCCTAATCTTCCACCCCTGACATTGACACCTGCATTATACTTATTAACCCCTAATCTGCCGCCCCGACATCGCCGACACCTACATTATACTTATTAACCCCTAATCTGCCATCCCCGACATCGCCGATACCTGCATTATACTTATTAACCCCTAATCTGCCACCCCCGACATCACCGACACCTGTATTATACTTATTAACCCCTAATCTGCCGCCCCTGACATTGCAGACACCTGCATTATACTTATTGACCCCTAATCTGCCGCTCCGGACATCGCCGCCGCTATAATAAACATATTAACCCCTAAACCGCTGCACTCCCGCCTCGCAAACACTAGTTAAATATTATTAACCCCTAATCTGCTGTCCCTAACATGGCCGCCACCTACCTACATTTATTAATCCCTAATCTGCCGCCCCCTACGTCGCCGCCACTATACTAAATTTATGAAACCCAAAATCTAAGCCTTACCCTAACCCTAATACCCCCTAACTTAAATATAATTAAAATAAATATAAAGAAAACCTACTATTAATAACTAAATAATTCCTATTTAAAACTAAATACTTACCTATAAAATAAACCATAAGCTAGCTACAATATAACTAATAGTTACATTGTATCTAGCTTAGGTTTTATTTTTATTTTACAGGCAAGTTTGTATTTATTTTAACTAGGTAGAATAGTTACTAAATAGTTATTAACTATTTACTAACTACCTAGCTAAAATAAATACAAATTTACCTGTAAAATAAAACCTAACCTAACTTTCACTAACACCTAACACTACAATTAAATAAATTCCCTAAATTAAATACAATTAAATAAATTTAATACAATTACCTAAATTACAAAAACAAACAAACAATTACAGAAAATAAAGAACAAATTACAAGATATTTAAACTAATTACACCTAATCTAATAGCCCTATCAAAATAAAATAAAAACCTAGCCTAAACTAAACTACCAATAGCCCTTAAAAGGGCCTTTTGCGGGGCATTGCTCCAAAGAAATCAGCTCTTTTACCTGAAAAAAAAAATACAAACAACCCCCCCAACAGTAAAACCCACCACCCACACAACCAACCCCCAAATAAAACCCTAACTAAAAAAACCTAAGCTCCCCATTACCCTGAAAAGGGCATTTGGTTGGGCATTGCCCTTAAAAGAGCTTTTAGCTCTATTGCGGCCCAAAGCCTTCATTCAGACGGCATCTTCTATCTTCATCCATCCGGCACGGAGCGGCTCCATCTTCAAGACATCCAGCGCGGAGCATCCTCTTCAATCGACGTCTTCTTCCAGAATGAATATCTCTTTAAGCGACGTCATCCAAGATGGCGTCCCTTAGATTCCGATTGGCTGATAGAATTCTATCAGCCAATCGGAATTAAGGTTGAAAAAAATCCTATTGGCTGATGCAATCAGCCAATAGGATTGAGCTTGCATTCTATTGGCTGATTGGAACAGCCAATAGAATGCAAGCTCAATCCTATTGGCTGATTGGATCCGCCAATAGGAATGAAGTTCAATCCTATTGGCTGATTGCATCAGCCAATAGGATTTTTCAACCTTAATTCCGATTAACTGATAGAATTCTATCAGCCAATCGGAATCTAATGGACCAATAGCCCTTAAAAGGGCCTTTTGTGGGGCATTGCCCCAAATAAATCAGCTCTTTTACCTGAAAAAAAAAATACAAACAACCCCCCCCAACAGCAAAACCCACCACCCACACAACCAACCCCCAAATAAAATCCTAACTAAAAAATCCTAAGCTCCCTATTGCCCTGAAAAGGGCATTTGGTTGGACATTGCCCTTAAAAGAGCTTTTAGCTCTATTGCTGCCCAAAGCCCTAACCTAAAAATAAAACCCACCCAATAAACCCTTAAAAAAACCTAACACTAACCCCTGAAGATCCACTTACAGTTTTGAAGATCTGACATCCACCCTCAATGAATCCGGGAGAAGTTCCCAACAAAGTCTGGAGAAGTCTTCATCCAAGCCGGGAGAAGTGGTCCTCCAGACGGGGAGAAGTCTTCATCCAGACGGAATCTTCTATCTTCACGTAGCGGCTCCATCTTCAAGACATCCGGTGCGGAGCATCCTCTTCAATCGACGTCTTCTTCCAGAATGAATATCTCTTTAAGCGACGTCATCCAAGATGGCGTCCCTTAGTTTCCGATTGGCTGATAGAATTCTATCAGCCAATCGGAATTAAGTTGAAAAAAATCATATTGGCTGATGCAATCAGCCAATAGGATTGAACTTCAATCCTATTGGCGGACCCAATCAGTCAATAGGATTGAGCTTGCATTCTATTGGCTGATTGGAACAGCCAATAGAATGCAAGCTCAATCCTATTGGCTGATTGGATCCACCAATAGGATTGAAGTTCAATCCTATTGGCTGATTGCATCAGCCAATAGGATTTTTTAAACCTTAATTCCGATTAACTAATAGAATTCTATCAGCCAATCGGAATCTAATGGATGCCATGCCCGTCTGGAGGACCACTTCTCCTGGCTTGGATGAAGACTTCTCCCGGCTTTGTTGAGGACTTCTCCCAGCTTCATTGAGGATGGATGTCGGATCTTCAAAACTGTAAGTGGATCTTCAGGGGTTAGTGTTAGTTTTTTTTTAAGTGTTTATTGGGTGGGTTTTATTTTTAGGTTAGGGCTTTGGGTCGCAATAGAGCTAAATGCCCTTTTAAGGGCAATGCCCATCCAAATGCCCTTTTCAGGGCAATGGGGAGCTTAGGTTTTTTTAGTTAGGGTTTTATATGGGGGTTGGTTGTGTGGGTGGTGGGTTTTATTGTTGGGGGGGTTGTTTGTATTTTTTTTACAGGTAAAAGAGCCGATTTCTTTGGGGCAATGCCCCGCAAAAGGCCCTTTTAAGGGCTATTGGTAGTTTAGTTTAGGCTAGGGTTTTTTTTTATTTTGGGAGGGCTATTAGATTATGTGTAATTAGTTTAAATATCTTGTAATTTGTTTTTTATTTTCTGTAATTTAGTGTTTCTTTTGTAATTTAGGAAATTGTATTACATTTATTTAATTGTATTTAATTTAGGGAATTTATTTAATTGTAGTGTAGTGTTAGATGTTAGTGTAACTTAGGTTAGGTTTTATTTTACAGGTAAATTTGTATTTATTTTAGCTAGGTAGTTAGTAAATATTTAATAACTATTTAGTAACTATTCTACCTAGACAATACAAACTTGCCTGTAAAATAAAAATAAAACCTAAGCTAGATACAATGTAACTATTAAAAAAAAAATGTTCCAAGGATTTGAGTGCGCTAAAAAATCTCTACCATATATTAATAACTACAATAGATCAATTGTAGTCACAAATTAATAAGTACTAATAGATATACCTATACAATTTAAAATATTAATTTATTTATTCTAAAATCAATGCAATTCATACAAATAAAAATAATAGTAAGGTGCACCTTATGAACATTCATAGATAATAATAAATCTTTAAGCAATAATTCATATATTGATAACTTATATATGGCATAAAACAACAATACTTCTGTATAGTTAATGCAATTAATAAGACAAATTTCTAACCGTTCCCAAACATTAGGAGTATAAAGTGCTTGAAATTTTGTGCATACTTGAAACACTTCTCCAGATTTTGCAGCAATGTTTATCAAAGCCTTATATTTTCGTTTTCCAGGCTCAAGCAGATGGGATGATACTCATATATTAGTAGCGGTATAATAATCCACTCTCTTTTCTTTTTTTTAATATTGTTAATGTTACAAGTGCCATTTTATTAGCTTTTTTTCGGTGCCCAAAAGAATAACTCACCAGAATCCGAAAGGTAAATATTATAAAACTTTTAATACCTTTCCCTGACCATGTTTCTTCCTCTTTTCAGGGGTACTGGTGTTCCAGATCAGCCATTAGCTCTGGCCGTGACGTGTATCTTCTACGTGTTTCTACTAGTCCGCCAATCACCCAGTCAGGTTACCGGTGTAAGAATTTCAAATCGGGTCTCCGTGTTAGTTAGGAAACCCAGTTATCAGGGTACCAATCCACAGCATGTGTTGATAAAAGGTTTTAAACACAGCAATATTCCTCACTTGTTAAGTCACTCCGGTGACAATTTAACCATTCGCAATGGTACACAGTGATACAGTTCAGTGAAGCAAAGGAGGCTGGCCAGCTTCCACAGGTCAGGTCATCTACGCGTTTCAGCTCATAAGCTTTTGTCAAGATGAACCTGTGCTTTCCTATCATACTCTTATACCTGTCTTGTTAAAGGGGCAGGTTCCTTCCATCCAGATTTTTGTATTGGCTTTTTTTTATTTGCTTTTTTTGAAAGGATATTTATTTTAATTTAAAGCACACTCCTTTAGGGTTCATATAAAGTTCTACCCTAAAAAATATTATTATTACATATACAGTCTCTATATAATGTAATGAATCATAAACATATAGCAATCAGCATATACTTTTCAAAATAGACACGTTAATCACAAAAGGATTTTCCTGTTTTCTTCTTTTAAATGGATAGGCCTAGATTTGGAGTTCGGCGGTAGCCGTCAAAACCAGCGTTAGAGGCTCCTAACGCTGGTTTTGGGCGCCCGCTGGTATTTGGAGTCAGTGATTAAAGGGTCTAACGCTCACTTTTCAGCCGCGACTTTTCCATACCGCAGATCCCCCTACGCCATTTGCGTATCCTATCTTTTCAATGGGATCTTTCTAACGCTGGTATTTAGAGTCGTTTCTGAAGTGAGCGTTAGAGCTCTAACGACAAAATTCCAGTCGCCTGAAAATAGCAGGAGTTAAGAGCTTTCTGGGCTAACGCCGGTTCATAAAGCTCTTAACTACTGTACCCTAAAGTACACTAACACCCATAAACTACCTATGTACCCCTAAACCGAGCTCCCCCCACATCGCCGCCACTCGATTTAAATTTTTAACCCCTAATCTGCCGACCGCCACCTACGTTATACTTATGTACCCCTAATCTGCTGCCCCTAACACCGCCGACCCCTATATTACATTTATTAACCCCTAACCTGCCCCCCACAACGTCGCCGCCAGCTACTTAAAATAATTAACCCCTAATCTTCCGACCGCAAAGCGCCGCCACCTACGTTATCCCTATGTACCCCTAATCTGCTACCCCTAACACCGCCGACCCCTATATTATATTTATTAACCCCTAATCTGCCCCCCTCAACGTCGCCGACACCTGCCTACACTTATTAACCCCTAATCTGCCGAGCGGACCTGAGCGCTACTATAATAAAGTTATTAACCCCTAACCCGCCTCACTAACCCTATCATAAATAGTGTTAACCCCTAATCTGCCCTCCCTAACATCGCCGACACCTACCTTCAATTATTAACCCCTAATCTGACGACCGGAGCTCACCGCTATTCTAATAAATTGATTAACCCCTAAAGCTAAGTCTAACCCTAACACTAACACCCCCCTAACTTAAATATAATTTACATCTAACGAAATAAATTAACTCTTATTAAATAACTTATTCCTATTTAAAGCTAAATACTTACCTGTAAAATAAATCCTAATATAGCTACAATATAAATTATAATTATATTATAGCTATTTTAGGATTAATATTTATTTTACAGGCAACTTTGTAATTATTTTAACCAGGTACAATAGCTATTAAATAGTTAAGAACTATTTAATAGTTACCTAGTTAAAATAATAACAAATTTACCTGTAAAATAAATCCTAACCTAAGATATAATTAAACCTAACACTACCCTATCAATAAATTAATTAAATAAACTACCTACAATTACCTACAATTAACCTAACACTACACTATCAATAAATTAATTAAACACAATTGCTACAAATAAATACAATTAAATAAACTAGCTAAAGTACAAAAAATAAAAAAGAACTAAGTTACAAAAAATAATAAAATATTTACAAACATAAGAAAAATATTACAACAATTTTAAACTAATTACACCTACTCTAAGCCCCCTAATAAAATAACAAAGCCCCCCAAAATAAAAAATTCCCTACCCTATTCTAAATTTAAAAAGTTACAAGCTCTTTTACCTTACCAGCCCTGAACAGGGCCCTTTGCGGGGCATGCCCCAAGGATTTCAGCTCTTTTGCCTGTAAAAAAAAACATACAATACCCCCCCCCAACATTACAACCCACCACCCACATACCCCTAATCTAACCCAAACCCCCCTTAAATAAACCTAACACTAAGCCCCTGAAGATCTTCCTGCCTTGTCTTCACCATACCAGGTTCACCGATCCGTCCTGGCTCCAACATCTTCATCCAACCCAAGCGGGGGTTGGCGATCCATCATCCGGTGCTGAAGAGGTCCAGAAGAGGCTCCAAAGTCTTCCTCCTATCCGGCAAGAAGAGGACATCCGGACCGGCAAACATCTTCTCCAAGCGGCATCTTCAATCTTCTTCCATCCGGTGCGGAGCGGGTCCATCTTGAAGCAGGCGACGCGGATCCATCCTCTTCTTCCGTTGTCTCCCGACGAATGACGGTTCCTTTAAGGGACGTCATCCAAGATGGCGTCCCTCGAATTCCGATTGGCTGATAGGATTCTATCAGCCAATCGGAATTAAGGTAGGAATTTTCTGATTGGCTGATGGAATCAGCCAATCAGAATCAAGTTCAATCCGATTGGCTGATCCAATCAGCCATTCAGATTGAGCTCGCATTCTATTGGCTTTTCCGATCAGCCAATAGAATGCGAGCTCAATCTGATTGGCTGATTGGATCAGCCAATCGGATTGAACTTGATTCTGATTGGCTGATTCCATCAGCCAATCAGAAAATTCCTACCTTAATTCCGATTGGCTGATAGAATCCTATCAGCCAATCGGAATTCGAGGGACGCCATCTTGGATGACGTCCCTTAAAGGAACCGTCATTCGTCGGGAGACAACGGAAGAAGAGGATGGATCCGCGTCGCCTGCTTCAAGATGGACCCGCTCCGCACCGGATGGAAGAAGATTGAAGATGCCGCTTGGAGAAGATGTTTGCCGGTCCGGATGTCCTCTTCTTGCCGGATAGGAGGAAGACTTTGGAGCCTCTTCTGGACCTCTTCAGCACCGGATGATGGATCGCCAACCCCCGCTTGGGTTGGATGAAGATGTTGGAGCCAGGACGGATCGGTGAACCTGGTATGGTGAAGACAAGGTAGGAAGATCTTCAGGGGCTTAGTGTTAGGTTTATTTAAGGGGGGTTTGGGTTAGATTAGGGGTATGTGGGTGGTGGGTTGTAATGTTGGGGGGGGTATTGTATGTTTTTTTTTACAGGCAAAAGAGCTGAAATCCTTGGGGCATGCCCCGCAAAGGGCCCTGTTCAGGGCTGGTAAGGTAAAAGAGCTTGTAACTTTTTTAATTTAGAATAGGGTAGGGAATTTTTTATTTTGGGGGGCTTTGTTATTTTATTAGGGGGCTTAGAGTAGGTGTAATTAGTTTAAAATTGTTGTAATATTTTTCTTATGTTTGTAAATATTTTATTATTTTTTGTAACTTAGTTCTTTTTTATTTTTTGTACTTTAGCTAGTTTATTTAATTGTATTTATTTGTAGCAATTGTGTTTAATTAATTTATTGATAGTGTAGTGTTAGGTTAATTGTAGGTAATTGTAGGTAGTTTATTTAATTAATTTATTGATAGGGTAGTGTTAGGTTTAATTATATCTTAGGTTAGGATTTATTTTACAGGTAAATTTGTTATTATTTTAACTAGGTAACTATTAAATAGTTCTTAACTATTTAATAGCTATTGTACCTGGTTAAAATAATTACAAAGTTGCCTGTAAAATAAATATTAATCCTAAAATAGCTATAATATAATTATAATTTATATTGTAGCTATATTAGGATTTATTTTACAGGTAAGTATTTAGCTTTAAATAGGAATAAGTTATTTAATAAGAGTTAATTTATTTAGTTAGATGTAAATTATATTTAATTTAGGGGGGTGTTAGTATTAGGGTTAGACTTAGCTTTAGGGGTTAATACATTTATTATAGTAGCGGTGAGGTCCGCTCGGCAGATTAGGGGTTAATAATTGAAGGTAGGTGTCGGCGATGTTAGGGAGGGCAGATTAG
Organism: Bombina bombina; assembly: GCF_027579735.1. Lineage (NCBI taxonomy): Eukaryota > Metazoa > Chordata > Amphibia > Anura > Bombinatoridae > Bombina > Bombina bombina. Next base: position 237,399,496 of record NC_069507.1, read on the forward strand.
GGGTTAATACTATTTATGATAGGGTTAGTGAGGCGGATTAGGGGTTAATAACTTTATTATAGTAGCGCTCAGGTCCGCTCGGCAGATTAGGGGTTAATAAGTGTAGGCAGGTGTCGGCGACGTTGAGGGGGGCAGATTAGGGGTTAATAAATATAATATAGGGGTCGGCGATGTTAGGGCAGCAGATTAGGGGTACATAGGGATAACGTAGGTTGCGGCGATTTACGGAGCGGCAGATTAGGGGTTAAAAAAAATATGCAGGTGTCAGCGATAGCGGGGGCGGCAGATTAGGGGTTAATAAGTGTAAGGTTAGGGGTGTTTAGACTCGGGGTACATGTTAGGGTGTTAGGTGCAGACGTAGGAAGTGTTTTCCCATAGGAAACAATGGGGCTGCGTTAGGAGCTGAACGCTGCTTTTTTGCAGGTGTTAGGTTTTTTTTCAGCTCAAACAGCCCCATTGTTTCCTATGGGAGAATCGTGCACGAGCACGTTTTTGAGGCCGGCCGCGTCCGTAAGCAACTCTGGTATCGAGAGTTGCATTTGCGGTAAAAATGCTCTACGCTCCTTTTTTGGAGCCTAACGCAGCATTTGTTTAAACTCTCGATACCAGAGTTAAATTTATGGTGCGGCCAGAAAAAAGCCCGCGGAGCGTTAACAGCCCTTTTACCGCCGAACTCCAAATCTAGGCCATAGTGTCTTATATTTTCGGATTACACTAATGAACATTAAATTGTCTCTTAGTTAGAGCAGCTAATTTAGAATGTAATATATACAAATTAAAACAATAAATATTTATTTATTTGTAAGCATTTCATCATTGCTAACCCTAGATGGAAACATTTTAAAAAAATATATATATATACAAGGAATACTTAAAAATACAATTAACTACATGAATATATCAGCGATTTTTTCTTTTAAAGTGGATAGTCAAATTATACTAAAAAATACTTCAATATCTCTTATTTTAAAACATTTAATTTTAATTACTATTTAAGCACAGTAGAATAATAAATATTAAATATTAAAAATACTTCATCAATAAAATTACTGAACATTTTCATTAAAATATACATATGGAGAATATTTCTTAAGATATAAATTCATTAAAATATAATTATCTACATAAATTTATCTAAGAAAAGGGGTGGTCTAATTAATAACAAAATTTATATGAAGGGATTAAGGTCCAACTCTGCATTTAAACATAAGGGGTCTAATGTTTTAAAATTAAAAATTAATTCTGCTTCTATTTTTAAAAGTTTTTTATTTATATCGCCCCCTCGCCAATCTTGTTTGATCTTCCTTAAGCCCCAATATTTTAAACCTTTTGGATTTTGATTGTGTTTCTCTTTAAAATGTTTGGAAAGTAGGTGGCCTTCAAATCCGTTCTCAATGTTTAAAAGGTGTTCTCTGATTCTATTCCTCAACATGCGTGAGGTCTCACCAAAATATTGCTTTTTACACGGACATTCTGTTAAGTAGACTATATTTTTATCGGAGCATTTAATTAGATCTCTAATTTTATAATCTTTTTGTGTTACTGTTGATTTGACACTGGCAAATTTTTGACAATTTTTTCTGATTCTTAAAAACTGGTTCTTAGGTATATTTTCTAACCATTTTTTATAGTGGCAACTTTTATGATGAATGAAGTTGTTCGAATCAACTTCTTTGAAGTGAGTTTTAGTGATAATCTTATCATTTAGAGCTCTTATATCTATATCCAGATAATTGATATTAGTTCTACTTTTTTCATAGGTCAAGTTAATTCCAAATTGATTATTGCTAAAACCTTCCAAAAAAATATCTAAAAGTTCTTCATTTTTTTGGAAGATTTTAGCAATAATCAATTTGGACTTAACTTGACCTATGAAAAAAGTAGAACTAATATCTGGATATAGATATAAGAGCTCTAAATGATAAGATTACCACTAAAACTCACTTCAAAGAAATTGATTCGAACAACTTCATTCATAATAAAAGTTTCCACTATAAAAAATGGTTAGAAAATATACCTAAGAACCAGTTTTTAAGAATCAGAAAAAATTGTAGTGAATTAGAAGATTTTGAACAACAAGCAATTCTTTTGGAAGGAAAATTTAGAAAGAGAGGATAAAATATGGACCTTATAACATCAGCTAAAATTAACGCTAAAGAAAAAAACCAAAATGAACTACTACAAGGAAAATTTTTAAAAGAGTGCCAAGAAAATGTATTAGATATACCATTCATTACGGATTTTAATATTAATCATAATAAATTAAGAGACGTTTTAAACAAATATTGGCACTTGTTACAAAGAGACCCATTTATAGGTGAATCCCTTACTGAAAGACCCAGAATAGTTTTTAAAAAGCAAGAAATTTAAAAAAACATATTAGCACCAAGCACTTTTAAACCTAGGAAGATGGATTCTATAGATGTAGATCTAAAAGGGAATAAAATAGAGAGTTATTTCCCATGCATATCATTTAGCTGTAAGAAGACCAGTGTCAAATCAACAGTAACAGAAAAAGATTATAAAATTAGAGATCTAATTAAATGCTCCAATAAAAATATAGTCTACTTAATAGAATGTCCGTATAAAAAGCAATATTTGGGTGAGACCTCACGCATGTTGAGGGAGAAAATCAGAGAACACCTTTTAAACATTGAGAACGGATTTGAAGGCCACCTACTTTCCAAACATTTTAAAGAGAAACACAATCAAAATCCAAAAGGTTTAAAATATTGGGGCTTAAGGAAGATCAAACAAGATTGGCGAGGGGGCGATATAAATAAAAAACTTTTAAAAATAGAAGCGGAATTAATTTTTAATTTTAAAACATTAGACCCCTTAGGTTTAAATGCAGAGTTGGACCTTAATCCCTTCATATAAATTTTGTTACTAATTAGACCACCAATTTTCTTAGATAAATTTATATCTTAAGAAATATTCTCCATATGTATATTTTAATGAAAATGTTCACTAATTTTATTGATGAATTATTTTTAATATTTAATATTTATTATTCTACTGTGCTTAAATTGTAATTAAAATTAGATGTTTTAAAATAAGAGATATTGAAGTATTTTTTAGTATAATTCGACTATCCACTTTAAAAGAAAAAATCACTGATATATTCATGTAGTTAATTGTATTTTTAAGTATTCCTTGTATATAAAAAAAAATTTAAAAAATGTTTACATCTAGGGTTAGCAATGATGAAATGCTTACAAATAAATAAATATTTATTGTTTTAATTTGTATATATTACATTCTAAATTAGCTGCTCTAACTAAAAGACAATTTAATATTCATTAGTGTAATCCGAAAATATAAGACACTATCCATTTAAAAGAAGAAAACAGGAAAATCCTTTTGTGATTAACGTGTCTATTTTGAAAAGTATAAGCTGATTGCTATATGTTTATGATTCATTACATTATATAGAGACTGTATATGTAATAATAATATTTTGGGGGGTAGAACTTTATATGAACCCTAAAGGAGTGTGCTTGAAATTAAAATAAATATCCTTTCAAAAAAAGCAAATAAAAAAAAGCCAATACAAAAATCTGGATGGAAGGAACCTGCCCCTTTAAGAAGACAGGTATAAGAGTATGATGGGAAAGCACAGGTTCATCTTGACAAAAGCTTATGAGCTCAAACGCGTAGATGACCTGACCTGTGGAAGCTGGCCAGCCTCCTTTGCTTTACTGAACTGTATCACTGTGTACCATTGCGAATGGTTAAATTGTCACCAGAGTGACTTAACAAGTGAGGAATATTGCTGTGTTTAAAACCTTTTATCAACAGACGCTGTGGATTGGTACCCTTATAACTGGGTTTACTAACTAACACGGAGACCCGATTTGAAATTCTTACACCGGTAACCTGACCGGGTGATTGGCTGACTAGTAGAAACACGTGGAAGATACTAGTCACGGCCAGAACTAATGGCTGATCTGGAATGCCAGTACCCCTGAAAAGAGGAAGAAACACGGTCATGGAAAGGTATTAAAAGTTTTATAATATTTACCTTTCGGATTCTGGTGAGTTATTCTTTTGGGCACCGAAAAAAAGCTAATAAAACGGCACTTGTAACATTAACAATATTAAAAAAAGAAAAGAGAGTGGATTATTATACCGCTACTAATATATGAGTATCATCCAATCTGTTTGAGCCTGGAAAACAAAAATATAAGGCTTTGATAAACATTGTTGCAAAATCTGGAGACTGTTTCAAGTACGCACAAAATTTCAAGCACTTTATACTCCTAATGTTTGGGAACGGTTAGAAATTTATCTTGCATTATTTCTACAGAAGTATTGTTGTTTTATGCCATATATGAGTTATCAATATATGAATTATTGCTTAAAGATTTATTATTATCTATGAATGTTCATAAAGTGCACCTTACTATTATTTTTATTTGTATGAATTGCATTGATTTTAGAATAAATAAATTAATATTTTAAATTGTATAGGTATAACTATTAGTACTTATTAATTTGTGACTACAATTGATCTATTGTAGTTATTAATATATGGTAGAGCTTTTTTTGCGCACTCTAATCCTTGGTACTTTTTTGTTTTAATCAGTGTGAGTTTTGGGAAAATCACGTTTTAAGAGTTGCTTATACTACCTTTTGGGGTACCCCCTTGTTGTCTACTACAATGTAACTATTAGTTATATTGAAGCGAGCTTAGGGTTTATTTTACAGGTAAGTATTTAGTTTTAAATAGGAATTATTTAGTTATTAATAGTAGGTTTTCTTTAGATTTATTTTAATTATATGTAAGTTAGGGGGTGTTAGGGTTAGACTTAGATTTAGGGGTTAATAAATTTAGTATAGTGGCGGCGACGTTTGGGGCGGCAGATTAGGGGTTAATAAATGTAGGTAGGTGGCGGCGATGTTGGGGGCGGCAGATTAGGGGTTAATAATATTTAACTAGTGTTTGCGAGGCAGGAGTACGGCGGTTTAGGGGTGAATATGTTTATTCTAGTGGCGGCGATGTCCGGAGCTGCAGATTAGGGGTTAATAATTTTATTTTAGTGTTTGCGATGCGGGATGGCCTCGGTTTAGGGGTTAATAGGCAGTTTATGGGTGTTAGTGTGCTTTTTAGCACTTTAGTTATGAGTTTTATGCTACAGCGTTGTAGTGTAAAACTCATAACTACTGACTTTTAAATGCGTTAGGACTCTTGACAGGGTAGGGTGTACCGCTCACTTTTTGGCCTCCCAGGCCAAGCTCGTAATACCGGTGCTTTGGAAGTCCCATAGAAAGAAGACTATACGCAATTTGCGTAAGTTGATTTGCGGTAAGGCCAAAAAAGTGTGCGGTGCCCCTAAATCTGCAAGACTCGTAATAGCAGCGGTAGTAAAAAAGCAAGACTCGTAATCTAGCCGAATGGTAATATTGGGTTTAAAAACCACGCTGTTGTATCATTAAGAAATTTCAATATTATTAATTTATGCAATATTTTTTAGATCCTACTGCAATCAAAGAATTATATGTAAATGACATTAATATATTGCAATACTAATAATATAAAGAGAATATGAATAAAAGTTGTTGGTATAAATAATAAGTCAAATAAAGAATTTTATGGCATGAGAGTTATAATAATGTTTTAATACTTACAGTATATAGGATATATGATCGAATCTCAAAGTATCTCAGGATCAGAATAGCGGATATATCGGATCGATGCGTAGATAGTGAATTCAATAACGCTTGCGCTTGCTTGCAAAGTATTCAATGAATGTAAACATTCATTGAATACTCTGTTTCTATATTAGTTACGGACTAACAACGCATGCACAGTGAAAAACGAGGTGCCGATGGTGATAGCATATTGATTTCTAAACGCATACGCATATTGCCATGAAACTTGGAAAACACATGCGCAAATTGAGTAAGGATTGTGAACGCACCTCTAAGATACATAATAGAGCGGGCGGGATCGCTCTATACATAATTCAGGGGAAATCCAGGAAGAACAGCATGGGAGGAGTTTAAGATCCTAACGGAGATAAGTCTAATTATAAAATATAAATAAAAGTTATTTTTTGGGGAAAATAAATATTGCGGTTTTATTAAATATTAGATTGGGAATTAGTAGGCGAGAGGAATTGAAAAAAAATTATTTTCACTTTAAATAATGCACAATTTCACCCATTAGATTTTAGTTTTAATCATTAATACAAAAAAAGCATTCAGCATGAATAAACCTCACAAGTGTTTACAAAAGGACAATAGCAACTTGCGTGTATAAAATTAACCTTTTCATTTACAAAATAAAAATCTAGTAAATTAATTAAACACACATTTAAGATGAGCATTCTGGGTATACAGTACACGTGTCTATGATGTGTTATTTACATGCATTATACTGTAAGATTATTTATTATACTTTTTTTTAAGTTTATACATGCAACCACATTTAGGTAATCTCACTGTAACAAAATACTTTTATTTAATCTCACTGTAACAAAATACTTTTATTTAATCTCACTGTACGAAAAAGCTTTTATTTAATCTCACTGTAACAAAATACTTTTATGTAATCTCACTGTAATAAAACACCTGTATTTAATCTCACTGTACGAAAAAGCTTTTATTTAATCTCACTGTAACAAAATACTTTTATTTAATCTCACTGTACGAAAAAGCTTTTATTTAATCTCACTGTAACAAAATACTTTTATTTAATGTCACTGTAACAAAATACTTTTATTTAATCTCACTGTAACAAAATACTTTTATCTAATCTCACTGTACGAAAAAGTTTTTATTTAATCTCACTGTAACAAAATACTTTTATTTAATCTCACTGTATGAAAAAGCTTTTATTTAATCTCAGTGTAACAAAATACTTTTATTTAATCTCACTGTAATAAAACACTTGTATTTAATCTCACTGTATGAAAAAGTTTATATTTAATCTCACTGTAACAAATACTTTTATGTAATCTCACTGTACCAGAATCTTGTATGTTGAGCCGATCACTTGTATTTAATGGCACGGTCAGTACAATGAGATCGTATAGACACGGTTGGTACAGGGAGATAAAGATATGCATCTCATCAGTTTCAGTAGTTAAAATACCATCTTTTTACAAACACGTGTTTTACCATGTGAGACATTTCAAAAGGATATTATGCCAGATATTAATAACCCGCACATTTACTCTTGTTTCTAAACCAAAAAAAAAGCAGAAAAGTGATAAAATGTTTTTGTTTCCATTGTTCTCTCAAAGTACTGGTTTCACTGTGTATAGAGGGAGAGAAAAGATAAGGATTTTATGTAAAAATGGAGATAAGATAATGAGCTCTGCTCTCCCAGCAAGCTCAGCTACTTTGATTAAGTTTTGGCTTCAATAGGGAGATACAACTATTTCATATACAAATTATACCTAAAGGAACAATTGTCCATATATATTAAACTCTGCAGCTGATTTAACCAGAGCTCTTTGAAAAATGTCTTGAAAAAGTGTAAATATAAAATCTAAGAGACCAGTAGTTTTTTGGTTTCTAAAGTCCTGTATGAGCACAATACTCAATGAGTCACAATAATTGTACCAGAAAATTTTCAGCATCTTGATGGTTATTACTTGAGTACAAGAATTAACTATGGACATGTAATCTGACCAAAGTAATTATTTTGCAGCATGTTGCAGGGTCATTTACCAAATTATAACATGCCGAAGAATATCTTTAATATTTCTAATTTACAGTAAATGTAAGCAACATAAATAATGAATGTGTTCAATGTTTATTTTATTTCCTTAATAAAACTGTGTACAGAAGATTGCATTTTAAGATGAATGCTCCTTTAATTACCTCTGATAAAACACTCCAGAGATTAAGCAGCAATTACCTACAATCTGCGCATTTACCATCAGGCTTTTTTATGTTCAGTGATATTTTCCCTCCTCATCTTTCATCTAAACATCTGGTTTAAATTATAAATTTATACTAAATTGTACTAGAATCTCAAATCACTGTGATAGAGACTATGTATAACCTTACTGTCTCATGGGTATTGACCATTGTATGCTGACTTAAAGGGACAGTCAAGTCCAAAAAAACTTTTTCAAATAGGGCATGTAATTTTAAACAACTTTCCAATTTACTTTTATCACCAATTTTGCTTTGTTCTTTTGGTATTCTTAGTTGAAAGCTAGACCTAGGAAGGCTCATATGATAATTTCTAAGCCCTTGAAGGCCGCCTCTAATCACATGCTTTTGTATTTGCTTTTCACAGCAGGGGAGAGCTAGTTCAGGTAAACCCTATAGATAACATTGTGAGCACGCCCGTGGATTGTGGCAGACACTGCACTAATTGGCTAAAATGAAAGTCAATAGATAATAAATAAAATGTCATGTGATCAGGGGGCTGTCAGAAGATGCTTAGATACAAGTTAATCACAGAGGTAAAAAGTATATTAATATAAAAGTGTTGGTTATGCAAAACTGGGGAATGGGTAATAAAGGGATTATCTATCTTTTAAAACAACAAAAATTATGGTGTTGACTGTCCCTTTAATGTGTCCAATGTACTCAAGAACTTACACCACACATTGCTGTGAATGGATCTACCATTCTCATAGGACAGCACACCAAGATTCCATGCTACCATTTAGATCATTAACTCACAATAGCTATAGGTTGCCACCCAGTATAGACTGTATCATGGACTCTCATCGGACTATATGCTTAGATAGCATACTATGATATGAATTGCGAGCTCTCATTAGTTATAGGCAACATTGCCACCCAGAGTGGACATTAAGGCCTCTAGGATATAGAGTCCCCAGTTCATAGATCAATCTTGCCTCTTTTTGTAAGATCTTGGCCCCTCTTTTGTGTTTGGGGACATGGTCTATTATTCGAAACCTTAAGTCCTTCACTGTATGTTTTGCCTGTGAAGTGACGGGCCACTGGTTGGTCAGATTTTCCTTTCTGGATAGAAGTTATAATGCTAGACCGATGATTGGCCATCCTCGTTCTGGCGTCATCAATGTTTTTTTCTATATAGTACTTCCCGCAAGGACAATTAAGCAAGTTGACTATATATTGCATTGTGCAGGTTAAATAGAACTTGATCTTGTATCTCTTTCGTCACTCAGGATGTTGGAAATGTGTTCCAGTTAACATTCCATTACATGTGACACAACTTATGCATCTGTAGCATCCCTTCTTTTTGTTTAACCATGTTGCTAAATGAATGTCCATCATATCCATTTTCATTAATGAGTCCCTTAGACTCCGGCCCCTCCTATATCTAATTCTTGGGGCCTTCCACTTAGCAAATGGTAATGAGCAATTGGATTCTAATAGCTTTCACTCAGCTGTTAGAACATTCACAGCAGAAGGCAGGAAGCAATCACAGATTTGCTGCTTGTTGTTTGACTAAAAATTCCTCTTCTCTTTCTTCAGATTGCTTCCAAGTCTAAAATAACAATGGTTCAGTATCAATAGAATGAGGGAAAGCTGTTTAAGCAGCTAAAAGAAGCACAGACAGTAAAAAGAATTGTGAAGTCGTCTCTTTGGAAACAGGCAGTCCTGTGAATCAGAGACCTACTGATGGTGGATGTGAGCTTGTAGCCTACGAAATGTGTAGAAACCTGAAAGCAAGCCATCAGCTACACGCTGCCATCACCAAGAGACCAAACAACAAAAAACCCTGATATACCAAAATAATCCGGAAGAACGGATCTATTATCACCAGCTCTGGTTACCTTGCCAGCCACAGAAACCGAGAGAGTATTACAGCTGCTGACAAGAAGTCTGTGAGTTTTTTACAAGGAGAGCAGGTAGATACAGACCGCATCACCCACAGGAGTGTTTGAATCTCTATTCTCACTGTCCGGTAAAATGGAGACTGGATGACACAGAGCTCCACCGGAACTATCCACCTGGGGAAAACATCTTATTGAAACAGTGCACTGTTTACAGGAAGGAGAACAAAGAAAAAGCTGTATGTAAATAAACTCATAGTATTTTAAACAGCCAACACTGATATATGGGTTTAAAGGGACAGTCTACACCAGAATTTTTATTGTTTTAAAAGATAGATAATCCCTTTATTACCCATTCCCCAGTTTTGCATAACTAACACAGTTATAATAATATACTTTTAACCTCTGTGATTATCTTGTATCTAAGCCTCTGCAAACTGCCCCTTTTTTCAGTTCTTTTGACAGACTTGCAGTCTAGCCAATCAGTGCCTGCTCCCAGATAACTTCTCGTGCACGAGCACAGTGTTATCTATATAAAATACGTGAACTAACACCCTCTAGTGGTGAAAAACTGTTAAAATGCAATCTGAAAGAGGTGGACTTCAAGGTCTAAGAAATTAGCATATGAACCTCCTAGGTTAAGCTTTCAACTAAGAATACCAAGAGAACAAAGCAAAATTGGTGATAAAAGTAAATTGGAAAATTGTTTAAAATTACATGCTCTATCTGTATCATGAAAGTTTATTTTGGCCTAGACTGTCCCTTTAAATGAACTTCCACCATACTGCCAATACGAAATATCATAATATAAAATAAACAATACCGTTTCTTAGAGTGAAAACCTGGGAAGTCAAACAATAGAGACACCTTAAAAAAGGATATTGTATTTTTGACATTTAATTTTTGTCATAAGGCAATTTAAACACTTTGAAGAAGATGGTATTTAACTTACAAGCAGAATTGCAAAATCATTCCTAACGAAACACTGCAAAACTGTTCAAATATTTCTAACGGATCACTGTCTAAATATTGTATTATAATATATAAGATTGTATCAAATTGTATCTCAATGCAACAAATATTTTTTTGGATAATGTGTAGCAAGTAAAAGTTACCATTTGAGAAGATTTTAGAATATAGTCTTAAAGTATACATAGACACCGGTGTCTTTTTAGCATTTTTAGAAGAAAGTATATGTTTTTTAACGAATGTCAAAAGATTGTCTAGTCTAATTAAATATTTTATGTGGATTATAATAACCAAGTGGTTTATTATTCAATATAAGAGGTTAAAGAAAAGAGTATCGAAGTAGGTAATATAACTACCATAAATATATATTTCTATATATCTGTATATAACTTTACCTGTATATGTTCATATAAATGTATAAGTATATATATATATATATATATATAAATATTTAAGAATAAAAAGTATGTTTTCTCTATGTGAAGAACATAGGAATTTAAAGTATATCTAACAACGTTTGAGCTTAATGCACGTGAAGATTTAAAAAAAAAAAAAAAAAAAATTCTATATAAATGTAAAGTGTAAATATAAAAAGCCTGTGCACATTTTGTTAATGGAAGTAAATTGGAAATATTTTTAAAATTGTTCTAATTTATGAAACTTTAATTTTGATTTGAGTGTCCCTTTAACATTATTACTTTTTTTCATTTAAAAGAGAATGACAAGATCTGAAGGGATAAAATGACACAACACACTAAAAACAGAAAGGATGAATTATTTGATTAGGTTCAAATCAGCCAATAGGATTTCAGTAGCTCTCATCCTTTTGGCTGATTTGAAAATTTCAGCCAATAGGAATACAAGGTACCCCAAATATAAAACGGGTACCTTGCATTAAATCTTCAGTGTGCGGTGATGATTGCATGAAGAGGATTCTCCACACTGGATGGCTCCATGGCCGCCGGTCCTGCTCCGCGGCCACCTACGATCCGTGCTGCCTTTGCTCTGGATGAAGATAGAAGATCTCCTCGCTGTGATGAAGATAGAGCAACCTGGAAGAAGACATTCACCGCCAGACTTCAGGAATAGTGAGTACCTATTTCAGGGTTAGACTTAGGTTGGCGTTTGTAGGGTGTGTTTTTTTTAGATTAGGGATTTTTTTTTTAATGACCACTAAAGAGCTGATTGCCCCTTTAAGGGCAATGCCCATACAAGTGCCCCATTAGGGGCAATGGGTAGCTTAGGTTTATTTAGACAGTTTTTTTTTAGGGGTTGTTTAGGTGGGGGTTTTTATTGTTAGGGTGTACTCTGTAATTCTTTAACATAAAAGAGCTGTTTAACTTAGGGCAATGTCCCACAAAAGGCCCTTTAAAGAGCTATTGGTAGTTTATTTTTAGTTTAGAAGGTGTTTTTATTTTGGGATGGAATTTTTGTTTTTATAGGGTTATTAGATTAGGTTTAATTTTTATTATTTTCGATAATTTGATTTATTATTTTTTGTAATCTTAGATTTTGTTTTGTTTTGTTAGTTTCTTTTTTTTTCTGGGGTAGTAACTAGCTATAGAACAAGTTATTTCCTTGGTGGTAACTAGCTATAGAAGAAGCTATTTCCTGGGGTGGTAACTAGTTATAGAACAAGCTATTTCCTGGGGTGGTAACTAGTTATAGAACAGCTATTTCCTGGGGTGGTAACTGGTTATAGAACAAGCTATTTCATGGGATAGTAACTAGTTATAGAACAAGCTATTCCCTGGAGTGGTAACTGGCTATAGAACAAGCTATTTCCTGGGGTGGTAACTAGCTATAAAACAAGATATTTCCTGGGGTGGTAATTAGCTATAGAACAAGCTATTTTCTTGGGTGGTAACTAGCTATCACCTAGATTACGAGTTTGGCATTATGAGTCAAATAGCAGCGTTATGGCCCATAACGCTTCATTTTCCCTAACGCTGCTATTACAAGTTTCCGTAGCGCCCCATATATTCCCATCTACGCTCAAATCCATAACGCTCATCCAGACCCAGTTGTTTTTTATATCCCGCTACCAAAAACATTCACAAATCACATCAAAAATATCATACAAAGTACACTTACACTCATACAAACACTATACAATTTTTAATTTTTAATAAAATATTTTTTTTAAAAAAAGCTTTATTGAATAACAGTACACATTATACATTTTGCAGATTCTACAGCTCTCAGTATGACACCCAATCAGTGTCTGAACTTTAGATCTTATACAAGTGCTAGTAGTTCCTCTTCTTAAACTTTGTTTGTTCATTGATAATAAGAGGTTAATTGGTATAACAAAACAACTAAACATCAATTTCTATTTTACGCTTATCATTTTCCTCGGTGGACTCGGTATGCCAAGCTTGGTTTGCTTTTAATACTACAAACCCCTGCTCCTTGATCCATAAAGCAGAGGTTATATTGAGGCATAGCCGGTCCACCCAGTAATAGTTTCTGGTCAAGGGAAAAGATGGGGGAAAAAGAAGAAGAGAAGAAAAAAAAAAGGGGGGGGGTAGGGGAAGGGCAGTAGTGGGGAAAATGTAGGGGATATGGAAGTGCGTCTTATCTGATTTAGTGTTCAACAACCCAGAGTTGCAGGGTTCAGAGACAACAAGCACCCTTTATAGAGATTTGCACTCCCAAAGTAATAACATATATTCATGAGTGGTGATTTTGCCTATATTGAGGTAGTGATATCTCTCCAGGCATAGCAAGTCCCCAACTCCAATCTTACAGTCCCCCAAGCTTGGTACCTGTAAAGATTTCCAATATTTTGAGATCAATCCCTTCGCGCTGTTCAACATTAGTGAGAACAATCTTTGTTTGGCTTCCTCTGTGATTTTAGGGAGCTTATGAAATAGCAAGTAGTGTGGGTCAGGGGTATGATGATAGTTAAGACTCTGCTACACTCTCTGAGCACTGCTTCCCAAAAGGGTTGTATCGGGGGCATGTCCACCATATGTGTAATATCGTACCTTCTTCACCACAGCCCCTCCAGCACTCCCCCCCAGTATGCGTGTAGATTTTTTTTAAAGTCTGAGGGGTGAGATACCACCTACTCAGAAACTTATAGTGCCTTTCTTGAAGGCGTGCCGAGACCGATGTTCTTTTTGCTTTTTCAAAGATTTTTAACCATGTTTTCGTATCCATCTCAGTGCCCAACTCTTTATGCCACACATCCACATAGGAGGGTAGTGTGCTCTCCTTTCTGACCAGCAGCAGGTTGTATAGGCATGAGATCAAATGTCTAGGAATCCTGTCTGAGGTGCAAAGCACCTCAAATGGTGTCTTCTGCCTGGTGAACAGCACTTTATCTTTAACATTATTATAATAATGATGTAGCTGTGCTACCCAAAACCAGGACGAGAACAACCACTCATCCCACTCGGCAAGGTCCTCTTGGGTTTTAAGTTTTCCTTGAGTAATCGAGGAGGATATGGCCGTCCGAGCCAATGTGTAAGATGACCCAGTGGCGTAGTGCTTATTGGCAATACCATTGTCTGGGTTTTCGGGAATAGGGGTAACAGGCGCACTCCTAGTCAAGATGCTATTGTCTGCCCTGATGAGTTTGTCCCAAGTGTGAAAAACATCCACCAACGGGTATTGTTGAATTTTTTCGGGGCGCTTAGAGGCTGTCATCCAGGCAAACGAGCCAACATTACCCCTGCGCAAAATATTACCATCAAGTCCTATCCAGGCCTTGTCCTTGGAGTTATGACACCACTCCACCAGGCGCTGAAGGTCGATAGCTTTATGATACACGGAGAGTTGAGGAACCCCAAGCCCTCCCCTATCTCTAGGAAGGTACATTGTCTTCCTGCTCACTCGCGGCCTAATCCCGTTCCAGATATAAGTTTCAATTGCTGTTTGTATCTGATGTACAAGGTGCGAGGCAGAGGAGAGGGGTATCGTCTGCATGATATATAGTACTCTCGGAAGAATATTCATTTTAGTGACGTGTATACGTCCCATCCAGGATTTAATAAAATATTTTTATTTTCAAAATATAACGGTTTAAAGTTACGAGATCTCGGGTGTTAGAAAAAAACATGCACGCAAACCCATTTTACATTGACTTACATAGACATACCTGAACTTACTCTCATTTAGCTACATCTACGTACAAATATCATCACATACATACAGAATTAGATACATACAAACAATATACAGCACATTACGTACATAAAACATTTTTTTATTATGAAATTAACACAATTTAGGTACTTTTTCACAGAAGGACATGACGTCACTCACTTTATGCTCAACACAAGTATTGGAAGTTTTTTTCCTTGCAATTTCTCGCCTCTATTGACTTCTATGGGGAATACGTGCTTGTGCACACGACCGGCCTCTTTCCGTAACACACAAAATATTTTTCTCCTTTAAAACTCCTAATAGCAGCATTATAATTGTGGCACTAGTTAATTCATTCTTACAATGGTCTCGCTATGACAAATAGATCAAGAAATAGACTATTTGACACTGGAGTTATGGGTTTTACTTGTGTGAACATCACTACAACATCAAATTCTTTTAGGACATTACATTACATCAACTATAAATCACGATCAATTCTAGCATAAACTATACGAAATTGGTTTCAAGAATTCAATCATATTTAAACGGACATAAAAAATACTTTTAAAGATTTCATTATTCACAAACAGTAGGCAATTTTAAACACTTGTCTCATTTACGTCTATTATAGCATTTCATTTATTCAAGTCATCTGCTTGGATAAACAGCATATCTAGATAGGCTCACCAGATGATGATTGATGGCTGCACATACATGTCTTTTGTCATTGCCTCATATATGTGCATTGCTATTCAACAAACCATATAGAAACAATGAACACATTTACATCATACAAGTACATTGGATTCTCTCTCTGAATCATG
This sequence comes from Bombina bombina, assembly GCF_027579735.1. Classification (NCBI taxonomy): domain Eukaryota; kingdom Metazoa; phylum Chordata; class Amphibia; order Anura; family Bombinatoridae; genus Bombina; species Bombina bombina. Next base: position 237,415,118 of record NC_069507.1, read on the forward strand.
AAAGAGAAATTATAGCTTTAGTGTCCCTTTAACATCACGATTTAAAAATAATATACCATTAGGAATTACGTAGAATAATAACATATCATTAGAAAATATTAGAGTTGTCGCTTTTTTGGAAGAAACAACAATGCTATACTGCTTTATATTAATGAACTTATGTGGGAGAGAATCACAATACATACATAGATGTACATAACACACATCACACAATAACAAAGCACACATTTATCTTTTTAATCATCACACAATAAGAATGTTGCAAAGTACAACAAGAGAACAATGATTTGGAAACTAGAAAGGCATGTAGCTAATATGATTACATCATTCTACGCTTCAACCATACAGATTCCAGCATTAGGACTGTACCGCCCCTTTCATCATTTACTTACTCAATACTACAATATTACGTAGACACGAGGTTTTGAAGCTCTTCATTATTCTTGCGATTTCAAATATTGAAATCTAGCCAATCACTTATATATATAATATTATAGATGTCAGCCGGGAGATCTACATTATTATTGCGATTTCAATGGGACACGTAAACTATTGAAATGTTGCCAATCACTTATATATATAATATTATAGATGTCACCCATTACTTTGTTTTGTAACAATATTGCAGCAACATTGATAGCAGGCCCAAGGCTCATCTAAGCCTTGGCTCTCTGATTTTAAGTGGCTCTGATAAAAGTGGCAGAGTTACTCACTGGATCTACATCCACACTACTTATAATCCTACTTCATCTCATCTCTCTAAAAGGTAAGTGTCCCTGCTTGTGTCTCCTGGCTCCTCTTAAAATGTCCCTTTAATTCCTGCTAAATATCTCTGGTATGCATTTCCTCTGTCTCCATGTTGTCTACCTGTAATCACCTCTGTATAACTAATGCATCCTGCCCCCCCCCCCCCTCTAATTTGCAAGTGTGTAACTCCTGGCTAGATAGACTGCTGGTAACAACTGCCCTGAATCAGTTCATTACTCTCCCTGCTTCATATAGCAGGCCCAAGGCTCATCTGATTCTAAGTGGCTCTGTTAAAAGTGGCAGAGTTACTCACTGGAGTAAGAAACTGGAGGTGGAAACTGCAGTCCCACTAACAGGTAAACCTCACTAACTATACACCTACACAATGCTCTCTATGTATTTTCTGCTCTCTGTCTGCCCTTCTCCTAAAACTCACTGCATGTCCCTATAGCAATAATCCCCACACTATCCAATCTACAAATACACCTAGAGGCCGAATTATCAAATGTCTGTTGGACCTGATCAGATCTGACAGACATTGCTGAATGCGGAGAGCAATACGCTCTCCGTATTCAGCATTGCACCAGCAGCTCACAAGAACTGCTGGTGCATAGCCACCCCCTGAAGACAGGGAGGTGTCAATCAACCCGATCGTACTCGATCGGGTTGAATTGTGGTGATTCCTGTCCACCTCATCACAGCAGGTGGACAGGGTTATGGCGAGTCTGAAGACACGCCAGAAACACGGGCCCTCAAGCTCCATTCGGAGCTTGATAAATGGGCCCCCTACTCTAATTCTGGGGGACTTCAACATCCCCATTGACAACTCATTTGCCCCTGCTGCCTCTAAACTTCTCTCACTAACGAACTCCTTCGGCCTCTCAGAATCCACCCTATCCCCTACCCACTGCGACGGACACTCTATTGATCTGGTATTCTCCTATCTCTGCTCACTCCCAGATGTTGACTGTCGCCCATTTCCCATCTCATACCACTATCTGCTCAACTTTAATCTTAATATACAGGCTAAACCTACTTCCCCCCCTCACCCCCGCACCTGTAGAAATCTGCACACTGTTTTTTTTTTTTATTATTATTGTTTATAGCCAGCAATATATACAAATAGAAAAAGCTTTGCCTTACTGCACCACACAGGGTGCCAAGGATATACAAAACAAAGAATACAGTTGGCATAACTAATTAAATACTTAGGGTCATTACATTGTACATACTGCTGGATTTTCCAGCTTTTATTCTTTACAAACCAACAACAACAAGGAAAAAGAAAAAAAAAAAAAAAGGAAAAGAAATCTGCACACTGTTGACCCTCCCCAACTCTCCAACCTTATACAAATACGCCTCCCCCACACTTCCACGATATCCTGCCCTGACCTTGCCATAACCCACTACAACAATACTCTCGCCTCTGCACTTGACACCCTCGCTCCGCCCCAACTTCGCAAAGCCCCAGGTCGTCAGCTCCAGCCCTGGCACTCCCAGCAAACACGGCACCTACAAAAATGCTCCCGCACTGCTGAACGTGCCTGGAGAAAATCCCGCTCTGAATCTGACTCTTACACCTCTGCCCTTCACTTAGCTAAGCAAACCTACTTCTCTTCTTTTATATCCACTTACTCCTCAAACCCTAAAAGACTCTTCTCCATTTTCAACTCTCTTCTCTATCCACCTGTACCACCTGCCTCATCTGCGTTCAGTGCTCAAGACCCGGCTGACTACTTTTTCAATAAAACACCATCCGAAGAAACATCCCAACACAAGCCTGCAATCTCCCAACTTCACTCCCAGTCACCCCGTCTGCCGCTCTCTGCATCCTCCTCCCAACCACTGAGAGTGAAGTGGATTTCCTATTGTCTTCCTCACACCTCACTACCTGTCCACTTGACCCTATTCCTTTGCATCTAATACCTTCTCTGTCTCCCACCCTCACACCAGTTCTTACTCACATATTCAACCTATCCCTTTCTACCTGTTCATTCCCTGCCTCCTTCAAACATGCAAAGGTCACCCCATCCTCAAAAAACCCTCCCTTGACCCTAACTCTCCAGTGAACTACCGCCCCATATCACTGCTCTTGCTAGCTTCAAAAATCCTTGAAAAAAACGTTCCCTAAAGACCTTTTTGTTCAGGGAAGCCTATCACCCGACTCATTAACAAATGAACTTCACTAACCCAACAGTTGCCCTCCTCTCCCCACTAATATTATTCCCACCTTTGCAGTCCCCACCTCCAGTTTTCCATCCTCCTACCCATCTAGATTGTAAGTTCCCACGGAAATAGGGCCCTCAATTCGCCCTGTATCTGTCTGTAAAATGTTGTCTTTTATTGCATTGTTTCTCCGTTGAGGAATCTGTTGGCACTTTATAAATAAAGAATAATAATAATAATAATAATAATATGCCATGTCTATGCACACATTATACACAAGTATGCACTTTCAATCATGTTAGCGTGGACGTGTGTTTTTTACTATAACATCATGATTACTAAGTATTTGTTACGCATATGAACAAACATCCCGAAGATGCACTGTATATGTTATATTTTACACTTTCCCATTATGATTTATTGGGGGAAAACAAAATTTTATCAAACACCAAAAAAAATGCCCACTTTGAAAGCATTCCCGCTGCTCAGATACAATCAAGGGTATACAATTAGCAATCATTTCGAACACGCTAACATTGGACATTTTGCACTATAAATCCCCCAAACAACATGGCCAAAGCGTCCTTTGGGGTCGACATTGTATCAAATCACTTCTGTGTGTTTGCATACCTTGTTACTCCTTGTGTGTTTGCTCTGCTGTTTGGCTTTGCAAATATGGATGATCCTCAGTTAGATTGTGCAGGTCAGGCATGCTCGGCATCTCCAAGAGAGGCGTGGGGAACGTCTGATCAGAGGTCCTCGTGTTCACAGGGTGTGGCCCACCTTGGAGAACATGAGCGACTTCAAGGTTTTTGACAAGTATAGGCTCAATCGAGAGCAGCTCATGAGCCTTTACAAAGTACTTAAACCTCATCTGGAGTCACGTAAATATATGCAGACTGCAATCCCTGGCATGACCAAGATGCTATGCTGCATACATGTCCTGGCCTCCGGAAATTTTCAATCTGGAGAGGGGTATATGCATGGGTTGTCCCAGGGTACCTTACCTTTGTTTTTTGACAAGTTTCTGAACGCTATGGTACGAGTTTGTAAGCTTTACATAGGATTCCCTCAAAATGATGACGATTGGAGGCGCATTAAGAGGGAATTCTATGCAATAGCCTCAAATGCCCAATGTCTTGGGAGCAATATATTGCACCCACATTGCACTGCATGCTCCAGCAGATGATCGGCCCTTCCGAAATCGCAAACATTTTCATAGTCTGAACATGCAGTTCGTTTGCGACTCACGGATGCGGATTATGCAGGTGTGTGAGAATTTCGGGGGGGGGGGGGGGGCTTGTTATGATGCCCGTATCCTCAGGCAGTCATCCCTGTGGCGACAGTTTGAGGAAAGACAGTTTCCCCATGGGTGGCTCGTTGGTGAGTTCTTGTGCACAGCATGGTTAAGTAATTAGACAATTGCCACTGTAATGTTCGCAAACAGTTGTGTTTGGGTAATGTGCAAAATGTGCAGATATAGGATGCGCTTTAACCATTTATTTGTCTCTTTCAGCAAATGTCTAGTTTTAGCACCCAACAGATATGTAGCAGGTCATAGCTTAAATGTGCAGCTATAGGGTGCGCTTTAACCATTTTTTTCTCTTTTTCAGCAAATGTCTTGTTTTAGCTCCAAACGGATATTTAGCAGGTCATAGCTTAAATGTGTAGCTATAGGATGCGCTTTAACCATTTATTTGTCTCTTTCAGCAAATGTCCTGTTTAGGTGTTTTTCGTATACACAAAAGCATTGTATCATTTTATTTAAATCTATTTTCATATCATTTTTAAGATATTTATAATATTGACATGTTGTAATGTTCATTATTTATAGGTGATTTGGGTTACATGAGCCGGCCTTGGCTCATTACGCCATTGCATAACCCCACAGACGACGCCCAGGTGAGCTATAATCGGCCACAAAAGCGGACTAGGGCTGTATTGGATCGGATGTTTGGGCTCCTCAAAATGCGGTTAAGATGCCTAGACAGGTGTCATGAGATGCAGGACACAGCATAGAAGGTACAACACTATTTTATTGCAGAGCATGGAAGTATACACCTGGTACAATACATCTCACTTAGTAACTGCGACATAGACCACACCGGACCTAAACCACGCCCCCATCCGGTGTTGTCACGTCCCACTCTCATCACAACAGGTCTTGAGGAGCCCTCCAATACAGCCCTTGTAAGGTGGCAAAGATCGTTATAGCCTGCAGCGTCCTGTATAATGTAGCTCAGCGGGCTGGGATGTTGCAGGCCGTCCAGGCGCCCCGAGCCCTCCTCCAGGATGAGGAGGACAACCCAGTTCTAGAGGGGCCATTCCGGAACGAGGGGTTTAATATCAGAGCCAACATCATCAACTTAACATTAAAGAAAACATTATAGCTAAGTTTATTTTTACATTTAGACAGACAGCTAGATTATGAGTTTTGCGTTATGAGTATAACGCTGCTTTTTCCCTACCGCTGCTATTACAAGTCTTGTCAGTATAGGTGTACCGCACACTTTTTTGGCCATCACGGAACGTCAGTACCGCACTTTTAAAACAGTCCTTCTTCAATGGGACTTCCATAGTGCCGGTATTACGAGTTTTGCCTGGGAAGCCAAAAAGTGAGCGGTACAGCCTATACTGACAAAATTCGTACCGCCATCTAAAGTCAGTAGTTATAAGTTTTACGTTACAAACCTGTAGCATAAAATTCATAACTAAAGTGTTAAAAAGTACACTAACTCCCATAAACTACCTATTAACCCCTAAACCGAGGCCCTCCCGCATCGAAAACACTAAAATAAAATGATTAACCCCTAATCTGCTGCTCCGGACATCGCCGGCAGTTAAAAAATGTATTAACCCCTATACTGCTGTTTCCCAACATTGTCACCACTAGAATAAAATTATTAACCCCTAAACTGCCGCCCTCCCGCATCAAAAACACTATTTAAATATAATTAACCCCTAATCTGCCGTCCGCCCACTCCGCCGCTATAATAAACCTATTAACCCCTAAACCTAACCCTAACACCCCCTAACTTAAATATAATTAAAATAAATCTAAATAAAACCTACTATAAAAAACTAAATAATTCCTATTTAAAACTAAATAGTTACCTATAAAATAAAACCTAAGCTAGCTACAATAAAACTAATAGTTACAGTGGGGCAAAAAAGTATTTAGTCAGCCACCAATTGTGCAAGTGCTCCCACTTAAGAAGATGAGAGAGGCCTGTAATTTTCATCATATGTATACCTCAACTATGAGAGACAAAATGTGGAAATAAATCCAAACAATCACATTGTCTGATTTGGAAAGAATTTATTTGCATATTATGGTGGAAAATAAATATTTTGTCACCTACAAACAAGCAAGATTTCTGGCTCTCACAGACCTGTATCTTCTTCTTTAAGAGGCTCCTCTGTCCTCCACTCATTACCTGTAGTAATGGCACCTGGGGTATTTTTATAGACCCTTATTTTAATACATTAAAATCACTATAGATTAATATCAAATTAGATATCTATGGAGTGTCACAATTGTAGCTATTACGTTAAGTTGATCGCTGGGACACGACAAAATGTTTGCTGCACAGATATATCAAACAGGATTCTCTAACCCAAAGCCCAGGAACACAAGATAGCATCTACTCAATTAGCCCCATATTTCTCCCCTGGGTAGCATGTGTGTCTGAGGCAAATTTACATATTAATTATATAGGAATAATCATAATAAATCATCAACTGTAAGCTAAAACAAAGATATATATATATAGGCTTACCATAATTTTTAGAGGTGAAACTGGGACCAGCTGGTGCGGTGCCAGTGGGGGTTGTGAACAGGGGCATGGTGATTTCAGGTCCTTTTAAAGTAGTAGCTTTTATGTGTGTTTAATGTTTCGTGGATACTCTACCCTTCCTCAGTCTGACAACAAGTGCATCATACAGTTTAAATAGACCATAACATCACCCCCTAGTAAAAAAGGCACCATTACGTTGTCATGGCAACCCATACACAACATGAGCAAATAAATCATTCAGCTAAAGTTCAGATTCTAAATAATGCCAAACATCAAGCATAATGATCAATTTAATAAAATAGTGAAAAGCGTATACATCACACAATTTAATATCTGCAGTGTGTTATGTGTCTAATTAAGGAACAGAGCCAAATACTGATAAGGCATAAATACAACATTGACTGAAATAAGTAAAAAAGAAACACGTAGGTACCTGCTAAAGCTGTTTAAGAGGCTACGTTATACCATAATGCAGGAAGATTACAGCCAAAACGCTAGCATGAAGTAAAGCAAGATCCACGCCAAAAATCCTGCCTGTCTGCACTTCCTGGTCATACCCACATGATTCCCCTAAATGTATATCATCGGTGATGTCACCAGGAGTCGGGGGTGTTAAATTCTTAGAAAAATAAGCCAAGTAGTACTACAAAATTAAAAAACCCTATGCTGCTCACTCAGTCTGTATTTATAAATGTAAACTTTGAAGGACACGAACGTTGAGCTAAGCAGGGCTGTATGCAACAAAGTACCAGCATCTAATTATGCTGGAAAGACACATTCCAGTCATTTTGAATAAAGTGTCCTGGTTTTAGAAGGTCTGAAACCCGGACACATGATTTGAAACCCGGAGGTGGCAACCGTACTGGGACAGAATGAACAACCGGGTGGGACACTTTGACAGCGCCTCCAAACAGGGACAATCCCAGTAAAAGTGGGACTTCTGGTAAGCCTATATATATATATATATATATATATATATATATATATATATATATATATATATATATATATATATATATATATATATATATATATAGATACATGTTTTACTGATGTACTGATTAATGCAGTATACAAATCCTCAAATCCAGAACTTCAAAATCCAGACTTTTTAAAAAATAAGATATTCAAAATGACTATTTTCCCCAGCAAGTAAGTCACAATTGTATCTGCCTGAGTCTTTGTTTTGTTTTTTGTGTTTAAAATGCAAATGCTAGTCTATATGTAATAACTATGAACTTTCTGCTTACAGTAATGTACTATATTTCTGATGGTACTATATAAAATGATTAATAACTGTCTTTAGACTGCATTTATAAGCTGTATTACGACAAGTAAATATTGCCTAAATTACATAAAATATTGTTGTTTGCACTTGGTCCCATCCCCTCTCTAAGCGGTCCCATTTTGCAAATACCCAAATATTCCAAAATCCATAAATTTCCTAAATCCAATGAGCTTGGTTAAAGGGTTTTGTAATTCTAAAATGTCCTCACTGGATGAATCCAATGTGACCCTTTATAAAAAGGTTAAACAGCTTTGTTCTAATATGATTTACTTAGTAGCAAGGCCCATAGTACGTTATATACAAAGTGTAAGCACAGCATCTTGTGACAAATAGTAGACACTAGACAATTAGTTTCAAGTAAGAATCACAAAATCAAGTATACGCCAGTCTATTCATTTTTATAGATTTATTAAAGATTTAACAGATGTTTTAAGGATGACATCATGTTTAACAAAATGAATACGATTCATATCACTAATAAAACATACAATAATTCCATCTTTATTGCATTTCAGTGAATATTACAGCTGGCTTACAGAACAAACATAATATACAGATCATATAAAGTGTTCATATATTTTGCAGTAAAGTGGCCAGCACCTGTGATACAACTAGAATATCATATCAGTTTTAATGTTCATTTTACAGTTCAAGTTGATGTTTTATGTTGCAGTGTCTCTTTAAATAAAAAAAACATCCATTACAAAAGTAAAATGCTGTTTTGTCAAAAATCAAATATATATATATATATATATATATATATATATATATATATATATATATATATATATATATATATATATATATATATATTGTATTTTATTTTTTTGCTTAAAGAAACACTGAACCCAAATTTTTTCTTTCATGATTCAGATAGAGCATGCAATTTTAAGCAACTTTCTAATTTACTCCTATTATCAATTTTTCTTTCTTCTCTTGTTATCTTTATTTGAAAAAGAGGGCATCTAAGCTTTTTTTTTTGGTGGATGAATTTATCCACCAATGAGCAAGAACAACCCAGGTTGTTCACCAAAAATGGGCCGGCATCTAAACTTACATTCTTGCATTTCAAATAAAGATACCAATAGAATGAAGAAAATTTGATAATAGGAGTAAATTAGAAAGTTGCTTAAAATTGCATGCTCTATCTGAATCACGAAAGAAAACATTTGGGTTCAGTGTCCCTTTAATGAAGTTAAACTAGCAAATGCACCTAATCTTGCTGACTTAATGAAGCCACGTTTTTGCAGCCCTCTATATGGTCTATACAGGCTGTCTCTGATTGGTTGCAGAGAGCAGATTGTAGTTCAGAAAAAACTGAATGATTGGACCAGACAAAGAGGCTTAGGGACACTATGTTGGCATTTTTATTTAGCACATATAAAACATACAGTGTATGTTTTTGCAATAAAAAGGATGTGTGACACATATGCTAAATCACTTAAAAATGATGCACTATATCTGTAAAAAGCTGACTAGAAAATATCACATTAATATCTGAATGAAAAAAGGAAGATTTACCTCAAAGGTTCCTCAAGTAACCACATCCCATTATAGGAAAACATGAAAGATCCAATCAGGATGCTTGTCCTAGGCCTTACAAGGCATTGTGCAGACAGTCACTTTATTCCAGCCCTAAATTTCAGGAGTTTTAATATGAAATCAGACAGATGAAATACCATCGGCTAGATTACGAGTTCTGCGTTAGCCTTAAAAAGCAGCGTTGAGAGGTCCCAACGCTGCTTTTTAACGCCCGCTGGTATTACGAGTCTGGCAGGTACAGGTGTACCGCTCAGTTTTCTTCAGCGACTCGAGGCTACCGCAAATCCCCTTACGTCAATTGCTTATCCTATCTTTTTAATGGGATTTTTCTAATGCCGGTATTACGAGTCTTGGAGAAAGTGAGCGGTAGACCCTCTCCCGTCAAGACTCCTACCGCAGTTAAAAGTCAGGAGTTAAGAGTTTTATGGGCTAACGCCGTAACATAAAACTCTTAACTAAAGTGCTAAAAAGTATACTAACACCCATAAACTACCTATTAACCCCTAAACCGAGGCCCCCCGCAACATCGCAAACACTATAATACAAATTTTTAACCCCTAATCTGCCGACCGGACATCGCCGCCACTTTAATAAATGTATTAACCCCTAAACCGCCGCACTCCCGCCTCACAAACACTAGTTAAATTATATTAACCCCTAATCTGCCGTCCCTAACATTGCCGCCACCTACCTACATTTATTAACCCCTAATCTGCTGCCCACAACGTCGTCGACACTATATTAAATTTATTAACCCCTAAACCTAAGTCTAACCCTAACCCCCCCCCAACTTAAATATAATTTTTAATAAAACGAAATTAAATTACTAAAATTAACTAAATTATTCCTTTTTAAAACTAAATACTTACCTATAAAATAAACCATAAGACATCTACAATATAACTAATAATTACATTGTAGCCATCTTAGGGTTTATTTTTATTTTACAGCTAAGTTTGCATTTATTTTAACTAGGTACAATAGTTATTAAATAGTTATTAACTATTTAATAACTACCTAGCCAAAATAAAGACAAAATTACCTGTAAAATAAATCCTAACCTAAGTTACAATTACACCTAACACTACACTATAAATAAATAAATTAAATAAATTACCTACAATTAAATAAAATTAACTAAGGTACAAAAACAAACAAACACTAAATTACAGAAATTAAAAAAATAAGTACAAGAATTTTAAACTAATTACACCTAATCTAAGCCCCCTAATAAAATAAAAAAGCCCCCCAAAATAAAAAAAATTCCCTACACTATACTAAATGACAAATAGCCCTTAAAAGGGCCTTTTGCGGGGCATTGCCCCAAAGTAATTAGCATTGTTATCTGTAAAAAAAAAATACAATACCCCCAACATTAAAACCCACCACCCACCCAATCCCCCCTTAATAAAACCTAACACTAACCCCCTGAAGATCACCCTACCTTGAGCCGTCTTCACCCAGCCGGCACAAGTGGTCCATCCTATCCGGCCAGAAGAGGACATCCAGATGGGCAGAAGTCTTCGTCCGATCGGGGCAGAAGAGGTCCTACTTAGCGGCAGAAGTCTTCATCCAGACGGCATCTTCTATTTTCATCCTTTCGGAGCGGAGCGGGTCCATCTTAAATCCAGCCGACACGGAGCATCCTCTTCAAACGAAGTCCTAAAGAAGAATGAAGGTTCCTTTAAATGACGTCATCCAAGATGGCGTCCCTTGAATTCCGATTGGCTGATAGAATCCTATAAGCCAATCGGAATTAAGGTAGGAAGAATTCTATTGGCTGATGCAATCAGCCAATAGGATTGACCTCAAATTCTATTGGCTGATTGGAACAGCCAATAGAATGCAAGGTCAATCCTATTGGCTGATTGGAATTAAAGGGACGCCATCTTGGATGACATCATTTCAAGAAACCTTCATTCTTCGTTAGGACTTCGTTTGAAGAGGATGCTCCGCGTCGGCTGGATTGGAGATGGACCCGCTCTGGAAGGATGAAGATAGAAGATGCCGCCTGGATGAAGACTTCTGCCGCTCAGGAGGACCTCTTCTGCCCCGATCGGATGAAGACTTGTGCCCGTCTGGATGTCCTCTTCTGGCCGGATAGGATGGACCACTTGTGCCCGGCTGGGTGAAGACGGCTCAAGGTAGGGTGATCTTCAGGGGGTTAGTGTTAGGTTTTTTTTAAGGGGGGATTGGGTGGGTTATAGAGTAGTGTTGGATGTGTGGGTAGTGGGTTTTAATGTTGGGGGAGGTATTGTATTTTTTTTTTACAGGTAAAAGAGCCGATTACTTTGGGGCAATGCCCCGCAAAAGGCCCTTTTAAGGGCTATTTGTAATTTAGTATAGGGTAGGGATTTTTTTTTTATTTTGGGGGGCTTTTTTATTTTATTAGGGGGATTAGATTAGGTGTAATTAGTTTAAAAATTTGAAATCTCTTTTTTATTTTCTGTAATGTAGTGGTTTTTTTTTACGTAATTTAGTTTATTTAATTTTAATTAATTGTAGTTAGTTTAGGTAATTAATTTAATTATAGAGTAGTGTTAGGTGTAATTGTAACTTAGGTTAGGGTTTATTTTACAGGTAAATTTGTCTTTATTTTAGCTAGGTAGTTATTAAATAGTTAATAACTATTCTACCTAGTTAAAATAAATACAAAGATGCCTGTAAAATAAAAATAAATCCTAAAATAGCTACAATGTAACTATTAGTTATATTGTAGCTATATTAGGGTTTATTTTATAGGTAAGTATTTAGTTTTAAATAGGAATAATGTAGTAAATAGTAATTTTCTTTAGATTTATTTAAATTATATTTAAGTTAGGGGGGGTTGGGTTTATGGTTAGACTTAGATTTAGGGGTTAATAACTTTATTATAGTGGCGGCGACGTTGGGGGCAGCAGATTAGGGGATAATAAATATAATGTAGGGTTCGGCGATGTTAGGGGCAGCAGATTAGGGGTTAATAGTATAATGCAGGTGTCGGCGATGTCGAGGGCGGCAGATTAGGGGTTAATAAGTGTAAGATTAGGGGTGTTTAGACTCGGGGTTCATGTTAGGGTGTTAGGTGTAGACATATTTTTTAATTCCCCATAGGAATCAATGGGTGGTGGGTTTTAATGTTGAAGGGGTTTTGTATTTTTTTTTACAGGTAAAAGAGCTGATTATTTTGGGGCAATGCCCCGCAAAAGGCCCTTTTAAGGGCTATTTGTAATTTAGTATAGTGTAGGGAATTTTTTTTATTTTGGGGGGCTTTTTTATTTTATTAGGTGGCTTAGATTAGGTGTAATTAGTTTAAAATTCTTGTACTTATTTTTTTATTTTCTGTAATTTAGTGTTTGTTTGTTTTTGTACCTTAGTTAATTTTATTTAATTGTATTTAATCGTAGGTAATTGTAGGTAATTTATTTAATTTATTTAATTGTAGTGTAGTGTTAGGTGTAATTGTAACTTAGGTTAGGATTTATTTTACAGGTCATTTTGTATTTATTTTAGCTAGGTAGTTATTAAATAGTTAATAACTATTTAATAACTAGTCTACCTAGTTAAAATAAATACAAAGTTGCCTGTAAAATAAAAATAAATCCTAAAATAGCTACAATGTTATATTGTAGCTATATTAGGGTTTATTTTATAGGTAAGTATTTAGTTTTAAATAGGAATAATGTAGTTAATAATAGTAATTTTCTTTAGATTTATTTAAATTATATTTAAGTTAGTGGCGACGACGTTGGGGGCGGCAGATTAGGGGTTAATAAATTGAATGTAGGAGTCGGCGATGTTAGGGGCAGCAGATTAGGGGTTCATAGGTATAATGTAGGTGGCGGCGGTTTCCGAAGCGGCAGATTAGGGGTTCATAGTATAATGCAATAGTATAATGCAGGTGGCGACGATGTCGGGGTCAGCAGATTAGGGGTTAATAAATGTAAGATTAGGGGTGTTTAGACTCGGGGTTCATGTTAGGCTGTTAGGTGTAGACATAACTTTTCTTTCCCCATAGGAAACAATGGGGCTGCATTAGGAGTTGAACGCTGCTATTTTGCAGGTGTTAGGTTTTTTTTCAGCCGGCTCAGCCCCATTGTTTCCTATGGGGAAATCGTGTACTAGCACGTTACACCAGCTCACTGCTGACTTAAGCAACACTGGTATCGAGGTGAGATGTGGAGCTAAATTTTGCTCTCCGCTCACTTTTCTGAGGCTAACGCAGCCATTCAGAAACCTCGTAATACCAGCGTTGTTTTAAGTGAGCGGTGAGAAAAAAAGGCTCGTTAGCACCGCACGGCTCTACCGACAAAACTTGTAATCTAGGCACACGTGTTTACACCACAGTAAAGCGCAGTGTAAATCTCAGCACTAATGATCTTGTCGATTGTCTTTTTTTCACCATGCCAGAAAAAGTTAATCAGTACAGCTGATCTTAGTTTTTCATATAGTAAAACACAGATAAATATAATTTTCTTTATTACAGATGCATCAAAGATACAAATTTATATTATGTAACGTCACCTTAAGGAAAATGTATCACTCCCATGTCTCTTTAATGGTTTGGCAGCTGTAGAAGAGACAGACAGTAAATGTAACAAGGAATTGATCTGGGAAACATTATGTGCAGTGTATTTATTTTATTTAATTGAAGGTAATTTCAGTTTATTCTATACAGCATTTGTGGTGGCTTAGCTATAAACTTTACTAGAATCCAGCAAGAACAGGAGATACAATTAATTAGTTTTGTATTAACACCATTAGTCGTTATGTCAACATTGCCATTCATTTACTTAGTTAACTGTGCACGGTTTAATGTCCCTTTAAGCATCTAATACTGTGATGGTGCAGAAATTCACTTTAATTCTATCACATATTGCATATAAATCTGTAAAGGAATGAGTAGAGTCAAGTGTGTATTCATGTGATTGTGGAGAGTATAAAAAATATTTTCAGCATTTTTCAATGAATTTGGGATTTACCAACACTTGAGGTTCAATGATCTTGATAGTTTTTCACAGTATCTATTATATGGTATACAATTTCACACTATCAGAGAAGGACAAATGCTGATAACGCATATTAATTCTTACTTTTCTTCCTAAGCAACATTCATCATAGCTCTTAAAGGGACATTCTAGTAAAAATTAAACTTTCATGGTTCAGATAGGGCATGCAATTTTAAACAACTTTCCAACTTTTATCATCAAATTTGCATTGTTCTCTTGGTATTCTTTGCTGAAAGCTAAACCTAGGTAGGCTCATATGCTAGTTTTTAAGCCCATGAAGGCCGCCTCTTATCTCAGTGCATTTTGACAGTTTTTCCACAGTTAGACAGCGCTAGTGTCATATTAGATAACATTGGGCTCACTCCTGTGGAGTTACTTATAAGTCAGCACCGATTGGCTCAAATGCAAGTCTGTCAAAAGAACTGAAATAAGGGGTCAGTCTGCGGAGGCCTAGATACAAGGTAATCACAGAGGTAACCGTGTTGGTTATGCAAAACTGGGGAATAAGTAATAAGGGGATTATCTATCTTTATACACAATTACAATTCTGGAGAAGACTCACCCTTTAACATTCTGATTTAAATAACCTAGACCAGAAAGGGGATTACAAGTCAGAGTGGTCCAAGAGCGGAGTTGTATAAATCTGGGAGTGGAGCAGCCTGAGTGCAGTGCCAGGATGGTTTAGGGGCTGGGTTTCATAAACCATTTGAAATATCAGGTCAGTTTAGGAGAGAAATAAGTGCAGACCCTGGAGGTAACTATTTGGTTTGGAGATGTCAAGGCATTTTAGGGCCGTGTTTAGAGGTTTCTATTTTTGTGATACTTTCATTAACAAGGTAGGAACAAAAGGTCAGCAATCCCAAAGCATGACAATCCTTCCAAATGCAGAATTGGTTCGGTGCTCTGATACATTTCAAGGGACATGAATCCCCAAATGTTTCTTTCATCATTCAGGTAGAGAATACAATGTTAAACAACTTTCCAATTTACTTCTATTATCTAATTTGCTTCATTCTCTTGGTATCTTTTGTTATAGGAGCATTAATGCACTACTGGGAGCTAGCTGAATCCCAATGATAAAAGGCATATATGTGCAACCACAAATCAGAAGCTTCTGAGCCTACCTTTTCAGCAAAGGATACAAAGAAAATGCAACAAATTAGACAATAGATATAAATAGGAAAGTTATTTAAAATTGCATGTTCTACCTGAATCAGGAATGAAAATAATTTGGGTTTCATGTCCATGTAATGGATTTTTGTTACTATGTATTTTTGGCTTGTCTCAAACTCCTAAATATCTGACCTACCGTAATGTAAACCAGGATAATGTTTTTATTGTCAGCATTATGATATTCTCAGTTTACCTTCCTGCTAGAGTCATGCAACAATTAATTATTTAAACCATAGCAAAGACTGAAAATACCCGTAAACCATTACTACTTGCAGCTTTTACAACTTTATTTTTATTCTCTGAAAAAAATACTATTTAATGTAATGAACTGAAACATTTTGTTTGATATTTATTCTATCTTTATAACTGTAATCTGATGCATGTACCCATCTGATATAGCTTCAATAAGACCAACCAAATTTCAGTTCATTACATCAAATGTTTGATAGACAAACAAAACTAATATCTATTGTAAAACATTTCAGCCTTCTTTTATATATCTTTAATTACTTTATCTTCCCTTTAATGTCAGTTAATGAAATAGGCACACTATATGTATGTCTATGTTTTTAAAGCATATTTTACATGCATGGTTAGTGTAAAAAAGTATTTTAGAGGATCAATGAGGTTGATGATTTTAGACAAAGTATATAACAACATACTTATTATGTTGTCTTAAATATTTGGTGTAATTTAAAAAAAAATATTGCTTAAAACCTCCCTGAAAATATCAGATCTGATATCGTCTACGTGAGTTAGAAATAGAGTTCTTTTGTCAACATAGAGACCACACATGGGATTTGTTTCTTCTCACTGAAACGTGGGTCATCAGACCATGATTCGAAACTATGTGCGACCATATAATTTACTCGGGTGAGTATCTGCATAATCTCAAGTTGCTTCCCATGTTCATTAAGAACACTGCAAAGTGCCTGAACAAACCAGGAACCCCTTCCAGGATTCCTCCAGGAGTAGTAACCTGCAAATAAATAGGTAGAAAAATAAATGAATGAATTAGTTAATTGATTGACTTGTGCAGCCAAGAAAATGTAGTTTCGACTAAACTTTCGTACCGAATATTTGGGAAAATTTGTTTCCCTGAATATTCGTTGGCTGCACTATTCGTTATTCGTTTTGTTTAAAATGAAACTAATACTAAATTTTGGTTAAACATTTACATTAATCTTGTTAAAAACAAAATGTAAATGTTCAAAGCTAGAGGTGAAAACATTCACCTGTAGCTTTATACTTACCTTTGTGCGCTGGAGAGTGCGCTAACCTGATCCTTTTCTTGCCAGAGCCCCGGCTGCGATAACAGCAGGCTTAATGCGCTCGGCTCCCAGGCCATGCCCTAACTTTAGTGCAGGTCCTGGGAGTCGACCCCGCTAAGCCTCCTGTTAGTGCGACTGAGGCTGTGACAAGAAGAGGATTGGGTTAACGCGCTTTCTAGCACACAAAAGGTAAGTATTAACCCTTAAAACAAAATTAAAGGAAATTAATTTTGTCAGTATTTGTTCATTTCCTTTTATTTTCGTTGGTGCATTAAGTCCGATATTAATTTCGTCAAAACAAAACGAATATCTGTTTTCACTAGGAATGTGTATTTAAAACGAAACCAATGCACATCTCTATTAATAAATTGCTTATTAGTGTGATCATTTTGCCACTAAACAAAGAATACTATAAAAAGATTACAAATTATTTAGTAAATCAATCCCAGAATCACCAGCTATAAAGGGATAGTAAACATTATGAGATTATAATATATAAAGTTTAATTATACGTATATTTTTAGTATATATCTTAACATCTTTTCCTGTAATTTATTTCTGAAAATTAAGAGTTTTTGCAATTCAGAGAACTGAAAATGCACATGACAGGCTTAAAAAGATTAACCCTGACACACAACTGTCCCTATATTAGCTTCAGCAGAAATTGCCAGATAAGACACTAAAAAACAATAATATTTTGCAAACAAAATGATAGTGGCTAGTGATGCCTAATCCAAATAAGGCAAGTGTGGCTTTTTCACCTAGTATGTTATCTTACTGAGACCGCAGAAAAAGCTTAGACTTACAAGGTGTTTACTGTCAGAGAACTGAGCACACCTTAGTGTAAAAAGTGAACCACAATGGTAAGTGATAATATATCACACACCGAATACTATGGATTATAGTTTTATTTATTTTATTCATTCACATTTTCCTCAAAAAGTGTTTATATTTCAAGTGGGTTTAATGGTTATATTTGCTCAGTATATTGGTCACTTTTAGGAATTCTGTTTAATAGTACTTTGTAGTATGTAAAATGGACTTGGTAGTTATTAATACATGTTTAGTAGTATAACACACTGTGGTCTGGACAACAATAATACCATCTACAATGCAGAATATTTACTAGCACAGCACAGTTATCATTTGTGACATTGTTTAATTCACACATATTATTATGTACCCCAGCATGAAATGAATGCAGATTTTAAAGCTTAAAATCTTAAAGGGACATGAAATCCAAAACATTTATTTCATGATTTAAATAGAGAATACCATTTTAAAAAAGTTTCCAATTTACCTCTATTATTAAATTTGCTTAATTCTAATGTTATTGTTTGTTGAAGAGATACCTAGATAGGTAGCGTGCACATGTCTGAAGCACTACATGCCTGAAATAGTCCTGACATCTAGGGCTCTTAATAATGTACAACATTGTTGCAAAACTGCTGCCATACAGTGCTGCAGACACGTGCACACTCCTGAGCTTACATTCCTGCTTTTCAGCAAAGGATAACAAGAAAACAAAGAAAATTTGATAATAGAAGTCAATTGGAAAGTGATTTAAAATTGTATGTTCTATCTGAGTCATGAAAGAAAAATGTTGGGTTTTATGTCCCTTTAACATATTTCAAATACATTAGTCTCCTATTTTAAGTGCCACAATAGCTACTGTTCTTTAAGATACACAAAGTGTTATCAGCATGTGTAAAAAAGTAACAAAAATACAGAGTAGCTACATGAGACACAATGGTGGGAATATTTAAAGGGACATAAAACCCAAAAAGTTTCCTTCATGAAATTCAGATAGAGAATACACCTTTTTAAACAACTTTCCAATTTGCTTCTATTATCTAATTTGCTTAGTTCTCTTGGTATCCTTTGTTCAAAAGTATACCTAGGTAGACTCAGGAAGTGGGAGCTAGCTGCTAATTGGTGGCTGCACATATCTGCCTCTTGTTCTTGCCTTACCAATGTATTCAGCTAGCTCCCAGTAGTGCATTGCTGCTCCTTCAACAAAGGATACTGAGAGAATGAAGCAAAACTGACAAAAGAAGTAAATTGAAAAGTTGTTTAAATCATGAAAGAAAAACATTGAGTTTTATGTCCCTTTAAGGTACATTTTGTTATGATATTGTGACCATAATTTAGTTATTATATAGTAGTGCTTTCTATGTTGGCAGTGACTCTGGGAAAATAAGGGACAATGAAACATATGGGAAGATTTTATTGCTTTAAAATATCCATGAGAAGTTTAAAAGCGGGTAAAGTTTACTTCAAAGCCAACACAGCTAAAGTTGTCATTGTCAATAGAACCTTAAATATTTTGGAATTGTGTGAGGGGAAATCCTAACTGCTGCTTTGCATATTGTCTCAGGCAAAATCCCTGCTTATGCCAACAACTGCATCATGAGATATAAACATAAGTGATACATGTGCCCTCATAATAACCATATCTATACCTGGTAGTTCCCAATTACTGGGTCTCACAAAAGAGGTTTTAATAATAAAAGATTGATGCACAGGCAGAACGTGCTGCCTACTGATCTAGTACATTATTTAGTGCTTGATCTGAGCTATACACTGCAATATTGTCTACAAAGGTGGTGCCCACACTATATTGTTATGGGCTCTACTTGTTTGTCAACGTGATCTATGTATTTGTGATTGAGCATGGCAGTTTATGTCCAAACCATCTATTTATTTTAATAAAGATCCTACTACTAATACTTAATATACGTGTGCTAATATGTTTATAGATTTCTTCTGAATGCCATATCATCAGAACTGGCTGTAAGGAAATAAGGAAATCACAAAACAAACTATTTTTGTGTAGGCACTTAAAGGGCCACTAAGCCCAAAATCTTTCTTTCATGATTCAGATAGAGAATAGAAATTTAAACAACATTACAATTTACTTCTATTATTTATTTTGCTTCATTTTTTAGATATCCTTAGTTGAAGAAAAAGCAATGCACATGGTGAGCCAATCACACGAGGCTTCTATGTGCAGCAACCAATCAGCAGCTACTGAGCATATCTAGATATGCTTTTCAGTAAAGAATAGCAAGAGAATAAAACAAATTAGATAATAGAAGTAAATTAGAAAGATGTTTAAAATTGCATTCTCTTTCTAAATCATGAAATAAAAAATGTGGGTCTCATGTCCCTTTAAAGATCAACTAGTAAACCAAACGTGTTCTAGTGGATATGTTTCTAGCAGAGAAGGTACCATTGTACATTGTACAATTTACTACTGTATTTTGCAGGTGGTCTTTAAAATGTACAAGAACAAATGCATACCACCCAACTGTCCCAGATTTTGTGGATCCAGTCCCAAAGCAGTTTACAAGTGGGTTAATGCAGAGTTTTTGCATTGCTTTGAATTTGAAACAGATTAGAAGAGAGTTGAAAATTGACAAGACATATGTGACAAGACATATGTGATATAATACTAGTAGTGAGAAAGATATGTGGGTGTGGTCATGGGTATCATGTGAGTAAAGCAATGACCAGTGGGGAATGAAATCACAGGTGTTCTGTGGGGGCGGGAACTGGAGTGGAAAGTGGGCGTGGTTCTAAAGAGTTGGTGTAAAATTGGGGCAGTCCTTGATTTCACTTTAGAAACAGGGACATTCTAATAAAAGTCAAGGCTGTGGGAGGGACAGCAGGGCAGAGCTAGCACACTGACAATCCCACAATATGCTGGCCCTTTGGGAGCCCTGCTATATTCACTGCATAAATCAATGCACACACTATTCTGTGTATCTGTATTCTCTCTCTTGACACCAACTAAACAGTACATTCTGTCTAAGGTTTTATTTATTTACCTGGCACAGTAGAATAAGCAAATAAGAAATCGGCTTCCACAGGAATCTTGTATCTGGGGTTTGCATCTGTCTCCATAGAGTCGTTAGTTGGACCAGAATCAGTCTGTATCCCTTCATCAAACTCCGAACCCCTGCAGGCCTAGAATGATGCAAGACAATAATTAACCTGCTGCATTGGCAGTCAGAGAACATTTAGTTCAGTCACTTTTTGCAGGATGTTAAGGGATCTTGAGGGAAAATCCATTTTATTGCATCATTAATAAAATTAACCAAAGAAACCATTTAGTTTACATATTACTTGCTGGCAAATGGTAGGGGATTTCTAAAACAGCCAAATGTAAGTATTCTAACAGCTGCCAACTTTTCTTGTAATCGTTCAGATGTGAAAGGTCCGTAAAAGCAAGGGGACCAAGGTCAACTCCAGCACATTCCACTGTGATCCTGTGAATTACAATCACACTGTGTGCACACAGCAAACTGACCAGTGCATACTGTGGTGGGCAGCGGAAAGAGTCTGACATTAAAATGACTTGCATTTACACTGAGCCAATGTTTTATGATATTATTATTATCGGTTATTTGTAGAGCGCCAACAGATTCCGCAGCGCTAAGATAGGTACAAAACTGACTTAGCCTATGTATATGTCTTTTTTTATTTATTTATATTTTTATCGAGGTTTTAAAATACACAAACAGAGGCAGGGCATAATATAGTCTTAAACATGAGTATGAGCCAGCATCATTGCATAACTGTCAATAAGTTCCATCTTGTATACAGGAGATTTTAGGTTCACATAGCTGAAAATTAAAAAAATGTCATCGTACATATCATATATAGTATAATGGAAAAATAAGAGTAAGCTCTCTTGTACATAAGCGCATTTATTTGTAAATGGTTAACATAGATTAAACATCAAACCTCTTTTTTTATATATGAATCTGTTTCCCCTAAAATACAGTGCCACTCTTGGGCCATGGTCATTAAGAATATATGCGGGTGGGGTTAGTAATGTCACTTTTAACGGGATAGGGGATAAATTTAAAGATACAGAAGCAGCCTTTAATGTGGTAGAACTAGTGATATATGCTTTCTGGATTTGAGAATTTACTAGCAAGAACTATAGAGTCAGAAATAATTTAGTCATCCAGGAAGCAGTTTTTAGGTATTTGCTTCTGTGATAGAATATTCATTTATCATAGTAGTTTGGGAGAGTAATTAGTTGGATATATTTTCCCTTGCTTACATAGTAAACCAAAGTGGGGGGGGGGGGCAGAACTGTTGGCAACGAAAAAAGAAATGGGATTCTTTGTAGGGCAAGGATATTGGGATGTATTAAGGTATTGGATAACTGGTACCGAACAACTAACTTATAAGTCATTTCTCACATATAGTACCATAATCATGCCATTTAGCATTTAAAGTTATATACCTGAAAAGCAGAACTTGTCAACCACAACCATCGTACATATATTTGCCTATGTAAATAAGTAGAGTATACATGTTATATATATATATATATATATATATATATATATATATATAGAGATATGTGCGAGGGAGTATAACAAAATGGACTCAATGGTCACAGGTTACTAGAAAATATAAAATTATGCTTTGCCATTAGGGCAGAAGTTCAACTAATTTACCGGTATATCTAGAGCCTATGATACATAGCGCTAGAAAGTAGACACTGCCTTTGGTCAGTTTAACCTGTTAAATATCTGTAAGCACTTGGGTGTCTATTTCCCCAAAACACAAAGATGTCAATATAGAACCTCATTATTGGTATTCCAACTTTTACTGTAGTATATGGTAGGTCATGCTTTGGCTAATAATAACAGTTAAGTAATAGTTCTGGGGTATAACAGTATAGAAGGGGTAGGTAGGTGTATTAAGTTGCTAGGTAGCTGTTGTCTATCCACTAATAGAGATGGGGCTGTCATTCTAGAGAATAATGGAAGTTTCTCTATCAGTATTACGACTTAGAGGCTAAATGAGGTCTACTTCACAAATAAATAATTCATACCCACTAGGTATTTTCAACATAAGACATACTACTAAACAGATCAAATGTCACAAGATAAATACAAATTAACATATTGTTTGCATCTAATATAGGAGAGACAGAGCCTGCAAACATATAACTAGCGATAGGTACAAGGATACATTATATATTTTATATTTCAGCCCTATAAACTGCTTTGGAGTAATCAGGCTTTAGCATGACTTTATATGATTCTGATGATTATTTAGCTGTCCCTACTAAGATAGATAAGAGCGTATTGTCATATAGGTCTAAAATAGGGGACTATATGTAACTATTTAATGAGAGGAATAGCAAGAAAGTTTGTGTTTGTGGTATAAAAATAAACAAAGATAAGCCATCCCGGCCGAAGACAGCACACCTTCATCTGAGCAAGATATTAATACAACCAATAAGTATAGTGTAAATATAGTTATAGTTGTTGTGTGGAAAATAGAGACCTGGTAGGCACATGAACATTATATATTGCTACATTATACCAACGACTGGGATAGATATATACAATTAACCAATTAAGAAGGTTAGCACTATTCTCAAAATATTTTGGCAAGTAGCTAACAAGTGGGTGGCTGTAGGTACTTACAGAGAATATATATAAATAGTTGAATGTGAAAATAACTTCTTATATTCTTCCTCAAGCACTATATGCTACTAACAAAGAAAAGAAAATACTCCAAAGATATTGTTTTTACTGAACTATTCTGTCTCAAATAATATGGATATATGACTATCAGATCTATACATCTTCATTAGTTAGCCACCATTATTTAAGAGAACATTAAGAGTGAACTATAAACTCTTCATACAAATAAACATGACGGCTTTCATTTATATGTCCAGGGTGGATGACATTGGTGGCGCTTCTACAGTTGTCCTTGGTACGTTTAGCCCACTTCACATTTTAGAGGCTTGTGTCCCTGGCTGCAAAAAGCTTTCCTCCCGGATCCCCAAAGCTGGCACTCACGGCAGCAGGTAAAGATTTAGCATTGGGGATTCCTCTAAAAGCTCCCACATTATCGCTTTTCCCATGGGCCAACTTCTCTACTCCGGTATTGGGAGTGAATCTGATCAGTACTCCAATGCTTAACTGTGTGGGTGGTGGATGACAGGTCTTCCTAGACAGCTGATATCGCTTGGGTGTATGAGTTTCCGGTGCAGTCAGAACGTCTGTGGTCCTAGTGTAATTAGGAGAGATCAGGGTGTCCACGATTGCGCTACAAGGTGCTGTAGGATTAATGGAGGGTAGTCCAACACCATCTTGGGAGACATGTGGTGCAACTGACTTCTCAAACCATTGTGCGATTAGCGTGTGCAGTTCAAATAAGTGGTACTTCAGTAAGACGCATATCTCATCCTCAAGCGCTTCTGCATTCATTGTTAGTTATCAAGGATTGTGGATCAGCCTGCTTAGTGGTCTCACTGTCTAGAGAAGGGATATAGTTTTGTTTGTGGCCGATAAGCTTCAAATTGTTGCGTGGTGTGGCCGAACAACATAGGCTAGGATCGCATTCCTGAAATACTCAAGCGGCTTCTCTTAGGGTCAATGTGCATCTACAGTACACCCCTCACATTTTTGTAAATATTGTATTATATCTTTTCATGTGACAACACTGAAGAAATGACACTTTGTTACAATGTAAAGAAGGGAGTATACCCCTAAGTGGAAATGTCCAAATTGAGCCCAATTAGCCATTTTCCCTCCCCGGTGTTATGTGACTCGTTAGTGTTACAAGGTCTCAGGTGTGAATGGGGAGCAGGTGTGTTGAATTTGGTGTTATCGCTCTTACACTCTCTCATACTGGTCACTGGAAGTTTAACATGGCACCTCATGGCAAAGAACTCTATCTGAAAAAAAGAATTGTTGCTTTACAAAAAGATGGCCTAGGCTATAAGAAGATTGCCAAGACCCTGAAACTGAGCTGCAGCACGGTGAGCAAGACCATACAGCGGTTTCACAGGACAGGTTCCACTCATAACAGGCCTCGCCATGATCGACCAAAGAAGTTGAGTGCACATGCTCAGCGTCATATCCAGAGGTTGTCTTTGGGAAATAGACGTATTAGTGCTGCCAGCATTGCTGCAGAGATTGAAGGGGCGGGGGGTTAGCCTGTCAGTGCTCAGATCATACCCTGCTCAATGCATCAAATTGGTCTGCATGGCTGTCGTCCCAAGAAAGCCTGCACACAGTTTTCTGAAGACAAGCAGACTAAGGACATGGATTACTGGAACCATGTCCTGTAATCAGATGAGACCAAGATAAACTTATTTGGTCCAGATGGTGTCAAGTGTGTGTGGCGGCAACCAGGTATGGAGTACAAAGACAAGTGTGTCTTGCCTACAGTCATACATGGTGGTGGGAGTTTCATGGTCTGGGTCTGCATTAGTGCTGCCGGCACTGGGGAGCTACAGTTCATTGAGGGAACCATGAATACCAACATGTACTGTGACATACTGAAGCAGAGCATGATCCCCTCCCTTCAGAGACTGGGCCGCAGGGCAGTATTCCAACATGATAACGACCCCAAACACACCTCCAAGACGACCACTGCCTTGCTAAAGAAGCTGAGAGTAAAGGTGATGGACTGGCCAAGCATGTCTCCAGACCTAAACCCTATTGAGCATCTGTGGGGGCATCCTCCAATGGAAGGTGGGGGAGCACAAGGTCTCTAACATCCACCAGCTCCGTGATGTCATCATGGAGGAGTGGAAGAGGACTCCAGTGGCAACCTGTGAAGCTCTGGTGAACTCCATGCCCAAGAGGGTTAAGGCAGTGCTGGAAAATAATGGTGGCCACACAAAATATTAACACTTTGGGCCCAATTTAGACATTTCCACTTAGGGGTGTACTCACTTTTGTTGCCAACGGTTTAGATATTAATGGCTGTCTATTGAGTTATTTTGAGGGGACAGCAAATTTACACTGTTATACAGTCTGTATACTCACTACTTTACATTTTAGCAAAATGTCATTTCTTCAGTGTTGTCACATGAAAAGATATAATAAAATATTTACACAAATGTGAGGGGTGTACTCACTTTTGTGAGATACTGTATACACCTTTACTAGCTGTAGATTCCATTTAAAAACATAAAGAAATTGGTGCAATCTGTAATTGTGCGGAAAGATTCCTTCAGATGCAACCTGCCAGCTTGGCTCCTCGCTCCGCCTCCCCCCATGTATATGTATTTTTAACACAGATTGCCCCTGACTTCTATTTAAAAGCTTTTCTGTTTGAACACCTGGGTAGCGCTTGCTGATTGGTGGCTAAATGCAGCCACCAATAAGCAAGCGCTATCCAGGGTGCTTAACCAAAAATGGGCCGGTTTCTAAGCTTACTTTTAATTGCAATATGTGCTATAGATGTATAAAAATGTTTTTTTTGTTTCTTCAATTATTCAGTGCACTTTTCCTTTGGTTCTACTGGATTATTAGGTGTGCAGTAGGCAAAATGTAAGACATATTGGTATGAGTTAAAAAAATGAATCACACATACAGTCCTCTTTGTGAATGGGTTCTAAGCAATGCTTCCTTTTGCCCAAGAACAAATCTGGGTCTGGAGCGAACAAATCAATATAAAATCTCTTTATATCTATCTATTTATCTATATCTGTCTGTCCATCTATCTATCTATCATCTATCTCTAACTATGTATTTCTATCTGTCAGAGCCTTGCTAATCTTCACATTACATCACACAATGGTAACATGACAGTCTGCCTTTAAGATTACCTGAATAAAAAACATTTTAGGTTTCCCAACAAGGCTTTTGCACTTGTCACCGCGGAAGAAAGAGGTAAGTGTTTTTATAGCCATTGCTCCGTCAGTACCATATATTTGCCCTTCTTCTCCGTGACTTAGCAGAATGCAGGCAAAGCATGATCTGTCGCTATGGTTTTCCTGAGCCACTGAAGACAAAGAACATAAACATTTATTTTTAATTTATTGTGTTAACTGGTCAAATGCCCAGAAATCATTTACTTATTTACAATCAGACCTTAACCACAGCAGCTAATGTAACAGAATGACAGGTAACTTCTATATTTACAAGACAACATCATGTACACAAAACAAGTGCTTTATTTATTATTATTATTAATAATAATCTTCATCAGTTTTGTTAATAAGTACACTATTTATTGTACAGAATAGCCCTAAATATTCAAACATACTCATATGTAAAATTATGGTACTGTTAATAAAGGTCAAAGACAGAAGCATTAAAGGAACAGTAAAAATATTATAAAATGTTTAGTTATGCATAGTAAAACAACACTGCAATATACTGTACCTTCATTATCTATTTTGCTCCCTTTTCATGTAATTTAGCTCTGAAAATTGTGGATTGTTAGCGGGCGTCTCAAGGCTAACTGTGCTACATATATTTACCTAATTCGCTTTAACAGATAACAGACTGCAAAACAATGTTCTTTATACTAACAGTGCCTATTGGCTCCTCCAAATGAGGCTAGAGGTGGGTGGAGTTTGGATATTAAAAAAGACACATGGAGCAAACAAGATATTAATTTGTTTTAAATATGTGTAGACTTGGCTGATATGTTATTCTGTAACAAGACAACAGAAATGTCCTGTAATTACAAGCTGTTTACTAGTGCCTTTAAACCTTCCAACACCATAATACAGGGACCACTGCTAGCCAATGCCAAAACCTACTAGTGAAATAATGAGGCATTTATCTATGTATGTACATTAAAGGGACAGTCTACACCCATAATACACTCACTGGTTTAGATTCCTTATCCCCTGATTAGTCCATAGAACATGCTTCCAAGTATCACTCATATTTTAATTGTAGGAAAATTCTTGTATGTGTTTCAGCGTTTACAGATTTGAAATAGCCGGAAAACATACAAGGATTTACCTGCAATTAAATTACGAGTGATACTCGAAAGCATGTTCTACAGACTAATCAGGGGACAAGGAATCCAAACCAGTAAGTGTATTATGGGTGAAGACTGTCCCTTTAAGAAACTAAGATTATGTAAAAACAACCGTCTATTAGTGAGTTTTGCCAGTGGCATTAGATGTGCACCCACTCCGGTGTGAGAGTGAAGTCCACCTCCATGTTTTCTATCTGTAGATATATTTATTTTCACTCTTGGAAATATTTCCCTAAGCATGGTGGGATATACCAGACATTGGGGCACTTGGGGCACAGACTTACACTATAAGGATGAAAAACACACATTTAATAGAAATGAAAAGACATAAAAACGTCCTGTATTATACAGCCCATTAGTAATAGATTCAGTACTCACCATCTTGCATTAGCATCTCCATGTCTCTGCAGGATTTATCATTGTACACCGTTACGTCAAATTTCAAAATTTTGAAGCATTTACACAGATCAACAGCATCTTTATCTGTGCCATTGCGCACACACATACCTAATCATGTATCAATGACAAGACAGACATCATTAGTTAGATTCCCATATAGTATTCATGTACTTATCACAATCCATATGTGGCTACCATAGTATGCTCTCACATATCTGCTGTATTTGCATCTTAACACTTAAAGGGACATGAAACCACAATTGTTTCATTATTCAGAAAGAGCATTTCATTTGAAAAAAAAAAAATCCAGCTTACTTCTGTTATCAAATTTGCTTCATTCTCTGGATATCTTTTGTTGAAAGAGCAACAATGCACTACTGGTAGCTAGTGCAAAACTTTGGGTGAGCCAATGACAAGAGGCATATATATGCAGCCAACAGTCACCATCTAGCTCCCCGTGGTACTTTGCTGCTCCTGAGCCTATCTAGGTATCCTTTTCAACAAAGGTTTCCAAGAGAACAGAGCTAATTAGATAATGTGTTTAATAGAAACATAGAAACATAGATATTGACGGCAGATAAGAGCCATAGGCCCAGCAAGTCTGCCCGACCTTACCTAACAGTATAAACTTATCTAGTTCGTAGGATAGCCCTATGCTTGTCCCATGCATTTTTAAAGTCCCCCACAGTGTTTGTTGCTACTACCTCTTGAGGAAGTTTATTCCATAAATCAATCACTCTTTCTGTAAAGAAGTGCTTCCTCAAATTACTCCTGAATCTACTACCCTTTAGCTTGAGCTCATGACCCCTTGTTCTTGAATTTTCCATTTTATGTAAAATACCCACAGCCTCAGTTTTACTAAACCCTTTAATGTACTTGAAAGTTGCTATCATATCACCTCTTTCCCTTCTCCTCTAAGCTATACATATTTAGGTCATTGAGCCTGTCCTGGTAAGTTTTATTTTTTAGACCATGTACCATTTTGGTAGCCCTCCTTTGCACAGATTCAAGTTTGTTAATATCCTTCTGAAGATATGGCCTCCAGAACTGCACACAATACTCAAGATGAGGCCTAACTAATGATCTATAAAGTGGCATAAGAACCTTACTATTTCTGCTGCAAATACCTCTACCAATACATCCAAGCATTCTGCTAGCCTTACTTGCTGCATTACTACATTGTTTACTAAGTTTTAAATCATCTGAAATAATAATTCCCAAGTCCTGTTCCTCATCTGTAACAGTCAGTAAAGTGTCATTGAGTCTGTAATTAACATTTGGATTTTTCTTCCCTAAATGCATTATTTTACACTTTGCTGTGTTAAACTTTAGATCCCAGTCGTTTGTCCAATCCTCCAATTGTTGTATATCACTTCTCATTTTGTCTACCCCCCCTGGAACATCCACTCTGTTGCAAATTTTTGTATCATCTGCAAAGAGACATACTTTCCCCTGTAGCCCTTTGCTGATATCGCAGATAAATATGTTAAACAAAACAGGCCCCAGAACTGACCCCTGAGGAACACCACTAGTAACAGCCCCCTCTGCTGAATGAACTCCATTTACTAAGACACTTTGTTTTCTGTCCTTAAGCCAGCATTCCACCCAGTTCACAATTTTTGAATCTAGACCAAGGAGATATAGTTTGTGAATAAGTTTATTGTGTGGGACGGTGTCAAATGCTTTGCTGAAATCTAGATATGCTACATCAACTGCTCCTCCCTTGTCTAATACTTTTGTTACATAATCAAAGAAGTCAATTAGATTAGTCTGACATGATCTCCCTGAAGTAAAACCATGCTGATTTTGGTCCTCTAAATTGTTTGTCTTTATGTAAGTCATAATTCTTTCTTTTAAGAGGCTTTCCATTAATTTCCCTACTACTGAAGTTAAACTAACTGGCCTGTAGTTGCCAGATTCTTCTCTACTGCACTTTTTATGAAGAGGTATTACATTTGCTATTTTCCAATCATCTGGGACAGCTCCTGTTAATAGTGACTGATTAAACAGATCAGTTAATGGGACAGTTAGCACTGATCGAAGTTCTTTTAAAACCCTTGGATGAATATTATCAGGACCCACTGCCTTTGTAACATTTATTTTTGATAATGCTAACAAAACCTCATCCTCTGTAAAAAGATTACTGTTAAGCTTGTTTCTATTTTGCGTAGCATCCCTTAATGTAGACATTGTATCTTCACAATCTTTAGTGAAAACAGAACAGAAGTAATCATTGAGACAGTCTGCAATCTGCTTATCTCCTTCTATTATTCTACCATCAACTGATTTCAATTTTACTATTCCTACCTTATTTTTTCTTCTTTCACTGATATATCTAAAGAATGTTTTGTCCCCATGTTTTACTGACTGTGCTATCTTCTCTTCTGCATGAGCTTTAACCTTCCTAATTAACTGCTTAGTCTTTTTTTGTTGGAGTCTCCATATTTTCATATCATCATCTGCTTGTGTGTGTCTGTAATTTTTATAAGCTATCTTTTTTGTCTTTACAGCATGTGCTACTTCTTTGGAAAACCAAATTGGTTTCCGCTTTCTTTTACTTTTACAGACATGTCTAATACAGTGTGCGGTTGCATCTAAAATGGCACCTTTCACAAATTCCCACTGTTCTTGAACCCCTGTAATAAGAGTTTTCCCCTTTAAATAGTTTTTTAGGTATTCTCCCATTAATGAAAAATCTGCCGTCCTAAAGTCTAAAACTTTTGTTTTAGTCTGGGTGGACAGTTCCTGAACATGAATACTAAACCAAACAGATTGATGATCACTGGATCCTAAGTTCTCACCTACAGACACATCTGAAACTGTATCACTGTTTGTAAGTATTAGATCTAATATAGCTTCCTTACGAGTTGGTTCCTTGACTAATTGTTCAAGTGATTCCCCTAGCAGAGATTCAAGAATATACCTGCTTCTAGCCGATCTAGCAGAAGGAATCTTCCAGTCTATATCTGGCAAATTAAAGTCCCCCAGTACTATAACCTTACCCTTCATGGTCATTTTGGTTATTTCATCTAATAACAGATTGTCCACTTTAGCATTTCCTTTTTGCACTTATATGTCTCCTTTATATGCTTTTAATTTATTTGGGATGCAGATTTTTGGCATTGATGTTGTTGCAAAAGCGAATATATACTAAATATGTACATAATAAATTACTTGCTCCTTTAAAGGAACGGCAAAGTCAAAATTAGACTTTCATTATTCAGACAGAGCGTGCAATTTTAATCAACTTTCCATTATCTATTTAAAAATAAAAAGAACATTTTCTTCTATCTGAAGAACATTGGAATGTAAAATATTCATTACTACCTTTGGCTTTAGCTCAGTTGGGCTAATGCGGTGTCAGGTTAGCTCCCACTCTATTGAAGTTTATGGGAGTGGAAGTTAACTCGCTTGCAATATCTGAAAATCCTGAAGTGAGCGTGCATCAGACTTTCACTTGTGCGTTACATTTTTACTTTCAACTTGTAATATGCACGCTAACAGGGCCGCGTTAAATCTGTTGTTATCAAAGGAAATGTCCAGCCTCACTCAGTACCAGTGTACTGGTCTCCCCGAGTATACAGGATGCACTTTAACCCCTTCACTACTGGGAATCTCATAGAAAAATGTGTCCAGAATACCAGAGAATTTTTTGAATTTTTTCTATCACTCCATTTAAACAGATATTGTTTTTATTTACCTATCAAAATTATATATTTATTTTAAGAGGGCATCCCAAAGTATTGATCTAGGACTATTTTGGTATATTTTATGCCACCATTTCACTGCTAAATGCAAATGATATAAAAAATATTGGGTTTCTCACTAAAATTATTTACATAGTGCTTGTGCAGTTATAACACAAATGGTTGCAAAAGCTTCTCTAGGATCCCCTTTGTTCAGAAACAGCAGACATGCATGGCTTTGCCATTGCTTTTTGTTAATTAGAAGGCCGCTAATTGCAGCTGAGCACCACTGTTTGGAAATTCTCTGCAGTGGAGAGATAAATTATTTAGCAGGTAAGTGTAATAGTACTGTAATACAGTGATTATCCTCCCACCTCCCTGACCTTTCCCAAACAGTTCTCCCAACCATCGCAGGTACTGGCAGACAGTCTGCCAATATGTAGTTTAGGACTTTTTTTATTATTATTATTTATTTCTGCAGTGCTGGGAACCCTC
Organism: Bombina bombina; assembly: GCF_027579735.1. Classification (NCBI taxonomy): domain Eukaryota; kingdom Metazoa; phylum Chordata; class Amphibia; order Anura; family Bombinatoridae; genus Bombina; species Bombina bombina. The sequence goes on from NC_069507.1 coordinate 237,447,443, forward strand.
TTCAACCTTCCCACCTCCCTGATTCCCCAAACAGTTCTTTAACCCTCCCACTAGTGGCAGCCATCTTAGGTACTGGCAATATTTATAATTATTTTCTGTAGTGCAGTGGTGCCCCCTACCTCCCCCTCCCTCCCTGCGATCGTTAGGTAGAGTGACCACTTTCCCAATCCACACAATTTCTGTAGTGCAGTGACCCATCCTTCCCTCTCCCTTCCAAACTTTATTTTCTGCAGTGTAGGGACCCGCCCATCCCTCCCACTTCCTTCACCCACCTGCCCCCTCCTCCTTCACTCCCACACCCCCTCACCAGCAGATGAACTTTACAGAAGGTGACACACACAGTGTCACTTTCTGTAACAATCAGGCATCAGCCTTCATATTATGCTCCCTTACTATATGTAGACAGATGCCTGAAGCTCAGGAACAGCAGCTCTTGGCTATCACTTTACAGCCAAGGCTACTGTAGTTTACTGAAACTGTAACATATATATATATATATACACGTTATACGGTACGATGGGCAATGTACTGCATGATGTATATACGTCTTTTTGGTTCAAAGGGTTAAAGGGACATGAAACATTTTTTTCTTTCATTTTTTTAGACAGAGAATACAATTTTAAAAAAGTTTCCAATTTACTTCTATTATCAAATTTGCTTAATTCTTATGTTATCCTTTGTCAAAGAGATATCTGGATAGGCAGCGTGCACATGTCCTCCAGAGTTCTACATGACAGGAAATAGTGCTGCCATCTAGTGCTCTTGCTAATGTGTAACATTGTTGCAAAACTGCTGCCATATAGTGCTGTAGACACGTGCACACTCCTGAGCTTACCTTCCTGATTTTCAACAAAGGATAACAAGAAAATGAAGAAAATTTGCTAACAGAAGTACATTGTAAAGTTGTTTAAAATAATTTGTTCTATCTGAATCACAAAATATTTTTGGGGGGTTTTATGTCCCTTTAATCTGATTGTTTGTGGTTGCCAAACCTTTCCTGTTTATCTGACCTGCACTTGCCTGCTGATCTGGACTGATACCCTTGTTTGGCTGCTTTGACCCTTGCTTAAACCTTGCCCTGATTCTTCGTTTCTGATTGGGACTGATACCAGTGTATTTCCTGGTCTAGCTGACTCTCCTACCTGGTACAATGTACCTAGCACTAACCTGCATCTCAAGACTTATCCCTAACAACTAAATGCTGCATGTGGCTCATAGCCTTAAAGGGACATGAAAGCCAATTTTTTTCTTTAATGATTTAGAAAGAGCATGTCATTTTTAACAACTTTCTAAATTACTTCTATTATCTAATTTGCTTCATTCTCTTGATATCACTTCCTGAAAAGCATATCTAGATATGCTCAGTAGCTGCTGATTTGTTGCTGCACCTAGAGGCCTTGTGTGATTGGCTCACACATGTGCATTGCTATTTCTTCAACAAAGGATATCTAAAGAATTGAGCAAATTAGATAATAGAAGTAAATTGGAGAATTGTTTAAAAATACATGCTCTATCTGAATCATGAAAGTTTATTTTGGCCTAGACTGCCCCTTTAAGTGTATCCAGGGGCTCCTGGTACATCAGTACCTGGGTCTGTATATGGCAAATGCACAGCCATGACAGCAAGCACTTCCGTTAAAGTGATAGTAAATGTTACTATTTCAGACCATCAATGATTGTTTAACAATAGTTGTTAGTAATAGTCGCTAACTTATCATTTTAATTTACAATCATCTTGTGTAATAAACTATAAACTTACATATCCATTCGTTCATGCCGAAGCTCCGCCCTCTTTAAATTTCCTGTATATTGTCTTTTTTTCAATATCGTTCCCACCCCCTCTATTAATATTCATGATGTGATCGTGACCTTTCTTTAACAGATTGCGCATTGCTCTTTGTAACCCGTCCGGCTGAAATGTAAACAATGAGTCACGCTAATCATTGTTTACATACTGAGCCGTCGCTCCGTGTATAATCTGTATACGATAACCTGTGGGCATGTGTGTCTTCAAAATTGTAATGCGCATATGCGACTCAAGAAAAAAGACAAGAAGCAGACATCGCTAACGCATGTGCAAAATAATGTATTTAATTTTTTTTCTCGTGAAACATGCCAAAACGCCATGGCTTTGATTGGAAGATGAAAAAAACATCAGAGATTAGAAAAAAATGGTCTTTGTGTTGGGGCTGACGGCGGATAACATAGGAAAGAAGCGCTTAGATATATATTAATATAATAAGTTGTAAAATATGTATTTTTGATGAATCAAACTCATATTATTTTATTGTACATCGACTGGCGCTTAATATATAGCTTGAATTTACCATCCCTTTAAGTGCTCAGATGATACAGCTTCTAGCTGGTTGTAACAGACATGCAACTTTTGTAAAAAAAAAAAAAGCAAGGACTGGTCTGCAAAAACAGGTTATTTTAGTTGGAACTGATGCAAAACCTTCACATGCCTTTCTTTACACATTTTTTTCTTTCATGATTCAGATAGAGCAGCAATTTTTTAAACAACTTTCTAATGTACTCCTTCATTCTCTTGGTATCTTTATTTGAAAAATCAGGAATGCAAGCTTAAGAGCTGGCCCATTTTTGGTTCAGCACCCTGGGTATTGCTTGCTGATTGGTCGCTACATTTAGACACCAATCATCATGTGTTACTCAGGTTCTGAACCAAAAATGGTCCGGCTCCTAAGCTTACATTCTTGCTTTTTCAAAAAAGATACAAAGAGAACGAATAAAAACTGATAATATTTGTAAATTAGAAAGTTTCTTAAAATTGCATGCTCTGTCTGAATCATAAAAGTTAAATTTTGATTAGGCTGTCCCTTTAAAGGGATAGAAAGGGAAAAAATTAAATGTGCATGGGTGAATTTAAAATATTTGAAATATATGAATTTTTGCAATATATTTTATTACCAAAAATGCTTCTAATAAAAGTTACTATTTTTATGCAGCATATGCACATATCCTGTGAGGGCCTATGCACCAGTATTCAAACACCACACCTTTTCAGAGAGTGGGCGGAGGTGTGTTTTGCTTCTGAACATGTAATTTGTGGAGTGTTTGAATACTGGTGCTCGTGCCCTCACAGCATATGTGCATATGCTGCTCAAAAACTCTAAGAACTTTAATTAGAAACATTTCTTCTAAATGAAGTCAATTGCAAAAATGCTTCTATTTCAAATTGAAATGTACCTATGCACATTTAATTTTAGACCTTTCTATCCCTTTTAGTTAAACATACAGGATACATGATTTGTATTAATGCTCTGGTTCAAAAGATTGGATTCATCTTATTTAGCAAATACTAAAAAAGAGAACAGATTTCAACCAATATAAACATTGATAACAATCATTACATTATTTTTGTCAAGTAGAATTACTTAATATATATATTCTCAAAAATATTATGATACTAATAATAGCAAAATATTTCCCGGCAGTGCAGTGTTTGTTTTGGAGAGGGAGCCTTGATGTAATATGTAAGCAATTGCTACG